>NC_066874.1:18934365-19174365 GCF_022985175.1 Labeo rohita | reverse complement strand
CAAAGACATCTTATTTTTCCCAGCAGTACATCTCACTGGTGAGCATATTTTCAAAAGCTATGGCTAGTTACAAAGCCTATCAGTAACATTAGCACATCCAGGGGCAGGCAAGCAATCAACAGTAGGAATAAAACTGCTGTCAGTGTGAACGGGACTTAAGAATATTGTAATAGCCAGCTGGTATATTAGACTTTTTTTGTGACCATGCTAAAACTAGGTTGATCTATTATGGTCCTATAAGGCAGACACATCCTGTGTTGGCTCAACTCTCAGAGCCTCTGAATAAACTGGGCCACAATCTCTGTCACCATAGTCCACTGTTCAGCCTCTGCCCAGGTGGTGAAAATGTTTTATTATTTCCAGTGGTCTTCCTTTCTTTGTATGTTTAGAGAGCAGGATCAAAAATGAATGATGGCTTATGGCAAAAATGCCAAAATGAACAAAAAAGCCCCATTTCTTACAAATATAAACCATGGTTTTACCACAAATAAAACCAAAGAAACATGGTTTTGCTATACCAACCCTAGCTTATCCATAGTATTTGCAGTAAAACTTTGGTTATAAAAATGGTAATCGATACGCCAAAAAACATCTCGGTTATGTACGTAACCCTCGTTCCCTCATGGAGAGAACTGAGATGTTATGTCATGACATTAGGGGAATCATGACATAACTCGTAGTGACCGACAGATAGGGAAACATGTTTACTACACTTTTACTACAATAAAACCTTTGTAATTTTCGTAAGAGATATTCAAGACAGAGGGAAAAAATGCCTCTGCACAATTAAACAACATATTACATCTGCCCGGATTAAAATGTAATGTGAAAATGAATGAAAAGTGTCAATTCACAGAATTACATTTAGATTTAGCTCACACTGCATCAGATTGCTTTTACGCACTGTTTTGTACAGCGTTGAGCCTTATAACCAATCAAACGCGTTTCTGTTGAATTTAGGAATGCATTAGCCAATCAGAGGCGCTTAGAGTAGTCAGCGCTGAAAACGCTGGAGCTGGGTTGATTGCGCACACTTGCAAATTCCCTCATCAAAAACAATGAATATAAATAATTATATGAATAATTTCATAGCTTCAGTGATTATAGCGTGCTAACGTTATGGACCAGCATTTTTGTCTATGCACCTAAAATATCACCTGCCCGAAATGAACCAGAAACGTTTTATATTTTTCTGTATCGATATTAATAATCATTATTACAGTATACAGAGCAATAATCTACGATAATGATTTTTTGTCATAATATTGTAAGCCTATGATCTCCTGTTTTTCTACATGTGTAATTAAGATACCATTTTAAACAGTCTATTGTTATTAACAACAGTTTAAAATATTAATTAAAGTAATTTGGTACATTTTTGAGTGTTTGACATTAAAATTTCCTTCACAAATGTAAAAAAATACACCTGGAAATTCCAGGGGGCAAATATTGCCCCTTAATGGAAAAGTTAATTTCTTACCTTGTTAGAGAGACACTTTTCGTGTTTATTTCCCCTTAATCTATTCCCAAATGCAAAATATTTGACTGCCCGCTACTCTATATTACAGGTAGTGTTCACAAAGATTATCTACTGTTTTGAGATATTCATCAGAAATTCAGTTTTTGATGTGGTACAGTGTAAAAATGTTATATACTTTGAAAATACTGTGAAAATGCTACAGTAAAAAAACTGTTAATTGGTTAACTGTAAGTTACCTTATATGTGTCTTAAGTAACACGGGTATATTTGTAGCAAAAGCCAACAAATCATGTTTCATGAAGATATTTTGTAAATTTCCTACCGTAAATATATCAAAACTTCATTTTTGATTAGTAATATGCATTGCTAAGAACATAATTTGGACAATTTAAAAGGTGATTTTCTCAATATTTAGATTTTCCAGATTTACAAACTGTATCTTGGACAAATATTATCATATTCTAAACCATACATCAATGGAAAATGTATTTATTCAGATTTCAGATGATTTATAAATCTCAATTTTATAAAATTATGACTGGTTTTGTAGACTAGGGTCACAATTGCTGAAAAACTATAAATTTAACATCATATTTTACTGAAATGTTTACTGTAAAATACTGTCAAATGTATGGGTTTTTACAAGAAAAAACTATTAAGTTGTAAAATATGCAGGTACCAATGTGCCATGCCTTAATGCTGGAAACACTGTCACCATATTTTTTATGGTGAATGAACTTTTGGCATTTTGCAACTGCTGTAAATGTAACAGGTTTTACAGGGTAGAAGGAGAGCAAGCAACTTTGAAAGGACATGGGTAAATGATGAGAGGATTTAAACTTTTGGGCAAACTATCGCTTTAAATAATAAGAGATGGGAGTTTGTGAGAACTGAATGAATTTGACAGTATCCTGCCTTTGGTTGAGCATGTAGCATGTACTTTGTGTCCTTGTGTTGTTGCTTTTTCCTGCTGGTTTTCCCACTGATTGTCTGGTCAGTGGTGAAGGTTGACAAGAGGTTACAATGCAGATAGAATGAGAGAATCCTTACAGTATAGCCTACATTTTATACTAATACACATAGTTTGACAGATGTGTAACTAGAGAATAGTGTAGTTTTAAATGCATTTGAATTTGGTTTACAATCATAAGGTTCCTTTATATATATATTCTAAAAACAGAAGACATTTTAACATAAACAGATTTTCTCTTATCTTTGTTCTAAGAGCTCTAAGATGTTGAGGATCTTCTAAATTAGCTAGAATTTTATTCTTTATCGGTACTTACTCTGCTACAGGGCAAATAAGGAATTACTGCTGAACCTAAAATGTTCAAATGAGCTGAAGTTCAGGCGAATGAGAATGAGAAACTAGGGCAAAACATAATGTACTGGACCCATATACTAAGTGATCTCTTGCTACAGTATCTATTTTGAGCAGATAGACAATGAGCAGATTTGCTTCAGTTTAATCACAAATTACATGGCAGAAGCATTTCTGAAAATGATTTTCCTATTTATATTTTTCATTTTAAATAAGATATGGGAACAGAGGAATGTAGGCCTAGAGTGAAGTGTATCGATCTGTTTCTGTGCAGCAGATGGAGCCATGGCTGCATTTTGAAGCGTTTCAATCAGATATGTGATACTTCTATTTAGAAGCCAAAAGGAAGCTATTTATATAATCTGAATTCAAATGACATGTCGTTCCAAACCTGTATGACTTTCTTTAATCTGTGGAAACCAAGGTATTTTAAAAATTATAAAATTTTCGCACCCCATTGCCTCTGAGAAAGTCATACAGGTTTGAATTGACATGAAGGTGATTACATAACAGAATTTCCATTTTTGAAACCAACGCTGATTCTGAAGATAATTTTATTAACATATACATACTACCTTATATTCCATGTTTTACAGGCTCTGGCTTACATGTAGAGTAGTGCGTATCTGATCATCTTTAAGCATGGAAATAGAAAATGGTTGATGGTTTGAAGTCAAAAGTATTCCACATTGAAGAAATGCTTGTACAGTACGCTAACATTGCTGACGGTGGCTATGAAGTCGAAATAGCAAGTTTTATCTAGAAGATTAGTAAGCTCTAAGTATGTTTGCTTTAGTGTCTCGTTACCATTTCCACAACGCACACGCTGTAGTCAACAGTAGATGATAAAATGACAGAACTTAATTCATATCCTCTGTCTTGCACTTTCTCCTCCGTAGCCTGCAGTTTCCATGGCAACTCTGTGTAGCATGAGCGCTTGTCAGCCCACTCAGGCAGGCTTCGCTGTGTGAAGTCACAAATAAAACATTCTCTCTGTTCATCTCACCATCCCCACTGCAGTACAAACCCAAGCACTTCCTCCTGACTATACCAGTTCTAGCGATTCACGCAGGAATCATACCAGTCCACTCAATTTGTCCTCCTTTGTGGAACAATGGAAGAGTTGCAAATCGCTCTGTGATATTGTCAGTCTGCCATCATGTACAGTAGGTTACATGTAGGCTGCATGTCTTTGCAGAAGCTACAGAAGTTTTCAGTTGCTGGCAAGGTAATGTTTCACGTCCGGCATTGAATGTACTCTACAATACCTTTTATATTATGAAGACTTTTGTTTTTAAAGCAGGGAAGCTTTAAAGTCTTAAAGAGACTGACATGGAAGAGAAGAAATTATTGATTAAAGTCGTTATTTTGTCTTTGCACACAAAAAGTATTCTCGTAGCTTCATTGTGGTTGAACCACTGATATCACGTGGGCTATTTTAACAATGTCCTTACTACCTTTCTGGGCCCTGAACTTGGTAGTTGCATTGCTGTCTAAGCAGGATCAGAAAGCTCTCAGATTTCAACAAAAATATCTTAATTTGTGTTCCAAAGATGAACTTACGGGTTCGGAATGACAGGAGGGTGAGTAATTGATGACAGAATTTACATTTTTAGGTGAACTATCCCTTTAAGGTCTAAGTTAAAAACACTATTTTCAGAAAATAGACAACACAGTGTGGGGACATATCATGAAAATCTGACTTTTTCCATGTTTAAATGCTATAATCGGGTCCCCAGTGCATCTACAATCCCAGAAAGCGTGAAAAAGGACAACTAAGTAACTTTGTTTTGGTAAGCCTTTCTCTGCAAGCATGTGAAAAAATGAGCCACTCAGATTTTGCTCCCTTAATGATGTAGGAAGGGGATCTTATTATAATATTACCGCCCCTTAATCTGCACATTTCCACTCATGGTCACCACTTTTGCTTTTCGTAAGCATCAGCGGTGTACCAGTTCTAACTCCATGACCTTCACAGACACAAACAACTGTGCGTGCTTCAGATTTGTCTGCACAGAAAACCCCATATCAGAAGTTTAAACTGATATGACTTTAAAACACATGATTTCAGCACGATACACGTCGTAATCAAAACCAAATAGATAGTTTTTATATCTGAGATGTGAGTTGTAAAGGCACAACCCTATTTGGAAAAGGGGGCGGGGACCGTCAGCTCATTTGCATTTACAGAGACGTGCACGAAAACAGCATGTTTCTGTTTCCACTCAAAATAGGTGTTTTCAAAATGATATAATAAATCTTCTGTGGGCTGGGGACACCTGTGACTTATATAGTATTCAACATTTGAAGTGGATCAAAAGTTGTCCTAAAACTAAAACAATAGGCAACTTTGATTAACTTTTTCGATCCACTTCAAATGTTGACTACTGTATTACAGTAAAAAGGGGCGTAATAGGTGCCCTTTAGTATATTTACTCTACTCTTTAAGAGATATTTCATTCAAAAAAGAAAGTTATGTGATTTACTCTCATCTGTATTTCCTTCATCTGTGGAATATAAGATATTTTGAATAATCTTCATGCAGGTCTTTTGCATGTAACAACATTCATAATGACCAAATGTGACCCTGGACCACAAAACCAGTCATAAGTAGCACGGGTATATTTGTAGCAAATAGCCAAAAATACATTGTGTGGGTCAAAATGATATTTTTTTCTTTTATGGCAAAAATCATTAGGGTATTAAGTAAAGATCATGTTCCATGAGGATATTTTGTAAATTTCCTTCTGTAAATATAGCAAAATTAAATGTTTGATTAGTAATATGCATTGCTAAGAATTTCATTTGGACAACTTCAAAGGTGATTTTCTCAATATTTAGATTTTTTGTCACCCTCAGAATCCAGATTGTCAGATAGCCTAGTTATATCTCTGCCAAATATTGTCCTATCCTAACAAACCATACATCAATTAAAAGGTTAATGATTCAGCATGATAAATATCAGTTTAAAAAATTGACCCTTATGACTGTTTTTTTTTTTTTTTTTGGTCCAGGGTCACAAATGAATAAAAACACACCATACGAGTGTTCTATATGACTTTTGCACTATATTCAATATATTCAATATATTCTTCTAAAGCAATACACTAGATTTATATAAAGTACAAATCAAATTTAAGTAATTTATTCATATGTTTATTCATAATCTTTCCCTCCATTGAGCTGATAGCTTGAAAGCTGTTGAAAATGAATCAGTGAGTTGGAGTTGAACACGACTCATGAACAAATTAGATTTGATTGAACAAATGAATCTGAGTAGCGAATGAATCATTTGGTATGATTTG
Organism: Labeo rohita; assembly: GCF_022985175.1. Lineage (NCBI taxonomy): Eukaryota > Metazoa > Chordata > Actinopteri > Cypriniformes > Cyprinidae > Labeo > Labeo rohita. Next base: position 19,168,259 of record NC_066874.1, on the reverse strand, counting down.
TGAATCTAAACCATTGGGTTCATTGAAAAGACCCAGTTCAAAATTCAAAAGTCTTTCATTGTATGGAATATATATACATGTAAGTGAAGTAAAGACAGAATTTTCATTTTTGGATGAGCTATCCCTTTAACAAAGAAGCTTAAGACATTTAAGGACAAATATTATACTGTCTGGCTCAGTGGGTTTGCAGCATTTTGTGTGAATGACTACATGGTGCCTGCCGGTACCTGCTGGGTCATTTCCCAACCGGGAGGATGTGATTTGTAGTTATAGTGTTTCATTCCGGCTGACGTTCGTTTTGTCCTCTGCAACTGGACCTGAGGGAGGAACACAAATAAAAAACATAAGAAACACAAATGCCGATCGGCAAAGAATCTGCTTTATGTGTTTTCATTATCTGCTTTTATTGCCTGAAGGCCTGCATGTTTAAACAGGTCTTTCCTTAATTCAGAGTACAATTTTTCACCATGTGCTGACAAAATGCAGGAGCACCAGAAATAACAAAGTAGGCCAGAGCAAGGCATTCTGGGATGCCTAGACACCCTTTGGGTGCCATCAAGAGACTTTTGTCTAATATTACTCTCTTGCATGGCTGCCTGTTTTGCTTCTGAAGGAGTCTGGTGACATTGAGAGTTTACAGCATCTTTAAGGCATCAATCCCTCTGGTTAATATCTAATTTGGTTGTCTTTTTGAACTAATGGGCTGTTTATTCTATGTTTAGTTGGTAATAATGTGGAATATCCAAGATCGTAGTTGAAAATAGTAGCCAGTGTATTATGAGGAGAAACAAGCAACCTGAAAATAAAAACATGGGTTAGTAAAACGCATAACGTATCATTTCCGTTTAAAACACGCCTCTTCTTAAAACACAAAAATGCTACAGGCAGGTGCAGGGGATGAAACTCTTGCTCTGTGAGAGGCCATATGGGCTGCGTTAGTGCCTGGAGGTGCTCTCGTTCAAGTGACTCAGTGATCTCGTCTCCTCACGTGGCAACTCCACTTATCCTCAACTCTCCGCCGCGGGCCGTCAGCATTAGAGGCAGCAATGATTGTGTGTGCCCTGCTGTGCTTCATAATAAACATTCATGATGTCTTTTAGCATTTGTACTACCTCGCTAATGTGTAGCAATGTTGATGGTACGTCCCAGAAACAGAGGACCTTGGGGACGATTGCTCCATTTTCCCCTTCCTTCTGTTTATTAATTTATCTGTTTTATTTGTGCCATGCCTGACCTGAGGACAGCTTAGCCGTCTTTAAATGAGTGCAAGGTGCTTTAGTGAACATTTGCTTTTGAAGGACAAATTTGCATTTAAAAGATTTCAGCCTCTGACAGACTTTTTCAACTTTGTTCAAATCATGTCAGTGTTTCTGCAATTATGGGCACTTTTGACCCTGTGGACTGTGAAAGTCCTTTAAAAATCACTAGTCTGTTTAATTTTGTTTACTACTGTAAAACATTGGATATGCATTAATTATTCAAGAATTCTGTGTTTTTTTCTTCTGAACTAATTTGAAGAAAGGCAACTGCCATCCAGAATTATTATTATTTACTAAAAGTAAAACCACATATATATATATATATATATATATATATATATATATATATCATATTTCATATATATCATTACTTGAAATAAACATTAAAATTTAAATTTAAATAATAAATTAACTAAAATACTTTATATATATATCTATTTATCTATCTATCTTTATGTATATATAAACATAAAAAATATTTAATTGCATATAGCTGCCAAAAAACATCTCTAATTTAAACTAGTTTAACTTGATGTACTAAAATAAGTAAAGCTATAACTGAAATAAAATTTAAAAGATAAAAACATGAAATTATCCTTAGCAAGACAAATAGTTGGCCATTGCATTCTAAAAATGCTTAAAATATAATTTCTGCCACCATCTTTTCCATCACACATTAATTAGTATTATCACTGAGATTCTATTTCTATTTTCTAGTTTTTATAAATATTTTGAATTAGCTTTGATTTTTAAATTTTCTATTTTAATTTGAGTTTTAGTTAACGTTTTTGTAATTCTGTAGTGTTTTTGTCATTTTATTAGTTAATATGTAGCCTAAGTGCACACAATTAATAATTTTTTTCATGACTTTTGAATAATTTCACCAAAGTAAACACATTATTTTTCTTTAACAAATAAAAAGTTAAAAAGAACAGCATTTATTTAAAAAAGATATTAATAAAATAAAATATATTAACATAAACTACCATTTAACCCTTTTTTTTTTTTTTTATTAACCAAGGATGCGTTACATTGTCAAAAAGGGATAGCAAAGACTTATATTGTTAGAAAAGATTTCTATTTTGAATAAATTCTGTTCTTTTTAACACTTTATTCATCAAAGAATCCTGAAAAAAAGAATCACAGGTTCCAAAAAAATATTCAGCAGCACATGTTTACAACATTGATAATAAAATTAATAGATCAGCATATTAGAAAGATTTCTGAAGTATCATGTGACACTGAAGACTAGAGTAAATGCAGCTTTGGATCAAAGGAATAAATTATATTTTAAAATATATTAAAATAGAAAAGTATTATTTTAAACTATAATAATATTTCACAATATTACTGTTTTTTCTGTATTTTTGATCAAGTAAATGTAGCCTTGGTTGAGCATAAGAGAATTCTTTAAAAAACATTAAAACCTTTGAACGGCAGTGTGTGTGTGTGTATGTATAGTAATTGTAAAAATGTTGCAATTTTTGGTTTTTTTCTATTTTATAAGTCAGAGACGCATGTACTTTTATTATATTACTTTTTATTACTTTGTATTCACAAAGTAACTGTTATAAATAGATCTAATTGAATTGAATGTTTCCAGTTCACGTATCTTCTCTATGTGAAGAATGTCCTCATGATTGAATGGAGGTTGGATTCCACTTGGTATTCTGCCTCAGTTAGACCATCCCGTGAAGCTATACATCATCATTTGTAGGATGAAGACCGGGCCCCATCTCCTCTGCCTCACTGGGACAATGACCTTAAACGTCTCGCTTCCATTAAATAGAGCGATTGAACCTGGGCTTGGCATGTTTAAATGCTGCTGTTTGCCATACTGTGCGAATTACAATTCTTTTTCCCCACATTGATCGCTGGCTGTGGGCTCCCCTCAGGAGATGTGATTTAATTACACTCCATCCTCTCTCTTGGTTAAGGCTTTTTCATCAGAATGCTCCGGCGTGCCGTGGGAATCCGTAAGCATGAGGTCAGTGGCTTCGCTTCCTGCTGAGCAGATCTGGAGCTCAGGTGTCAGAAGCTAGTTGGCATTTGGCAAACGACACCAAGCGTGCACCTGGAACTGTTGATTTGCTGTTATGATGACCATGTGATCACCACTCTCGTTCAGTAAATTCCCATCAGCCATTTAAATTATTTATTTGCCTTTGAGTTCTTAAAGGAATACTTCGCCTAAACATTTTAATTCATCCACATTTCAGATTTCATCAAAAATATCTTAATTTGTGTTCTGAAGATGATTGAAGGTCTTCCGGGTTTGGAATGACATGAGGGTGCATAATTAATGACAGAATTTTCATTTTTGGGTAAACTATCCCTTTAATCTCAGTGAGGTTTCCGTATATCAGTTCATATTTGTGGTTAAGTAGCGAAAATGGCAAAAAAGGAAAAGAACCATAAAAGTCATCTGTTTGACTCATGCCTTTTGAAGCCTTAAGTCATGATACACTGATATTTTTCCCCTCCAGTGAGCTGTTAAGAAGTGTTACAACTGAATCATACAGTCTCAAGAACAAGATAAGTGAATGGATAACTGCTTTGAGCTAGATCATGTTCACAAATCATACTAAATGATTCGTTCACTACTCATTCACTCAACTGAATCTCTCATGAATCAAATTCAACTCACAGACACAGCTCAAATTGTTTAAACAGTTAAAGCAGTCATATTGTCGGCTTACTGGAGAAAAGAATATCATTAAATTATGACTTGAAGTTGGTTTGTTCATCATACAAATTTAGTGTATGGCTTTAAAACATGAAGCGGATATTCTCATCGTGTTTTCACTTTGGATTACTCATGGGATGTTTTTCTTGTCACTTGTAATGTAATAATTTTCTTCATTTTCTCATACAACCGGATATGCCAAACTGGGAATGTAAATAAGTTGTTTGCTAATTGGCATCATGCAAATTTTCTGCTTGAGTTGAAAACTTGCATGGAAGACTCAATATCGTACATTCGCAGCAATTGCGTCATCAAATTCACGTAATTCGTATCTTTGCATTGACTTTGTATGTAATCTACTTGCGCGTATATTGCATGTTCACGGAAATCACGTTACTTAATTTGCGTCATTCACATCTTTGCATTAACTTTGTATGTAATCTACTTACACAAATAATGAAATTCATTTTGGGTATGCGCGAAAGGTGCAATATCACACGTTTGTGGCAGTCACATTGCCAAATTTGCATCATTCGCATCTTTGCGTTGACTTTGAATGTAATCTGCTCGCACAAATAATTCAATTCACTTTTAGTGTGATGTTGCATGTTCGTGGCAACCGTGTTGGCAAATTTGCATCCTTCCTGTCTTTGCATTGACTTTGTATGTAATCTACTTGTGTGAATAACTTAGTTCACTTTTGGTGTGCGCAAAAGACATGATATCGCAGTTTGACCTTGTATGTAATCTACTCTCGCAAATAATTCAATTAGCTATTAGTGTCCATGGAAGACACGATATTGCATGTTTGTGGTAATCGTGTTACAAAATTTGTGTCCTTTGTGTTTTTGCATTGACTTCTATGTAATCTACTCGATCAAATAATTTAGCTAGCTTTTGGTGTGCGTGAAAGATGCAGTATCACACATTCACAGCAATCATGTCACCAAATTTGCGTAATTTGCGTCTTTGCATTGACCTTGTTTGTAATCTAGTCTTGTGAATAATTAAATTCACTTTTAGTGTGTGCAGAAGATGCAATGTTGCACGTTTGTGGCAACCGCGTTGGCAAATTCGCATCCTTTGTGTCTTTGCATTGACTTTGTATGTAATCTACTTGTGTGAATAATTTCGTTCGCTTTTGGTGCGCAGAAGACGATATTATTTGTAATCTACTCTTGTGAATAATTCAATTTGCTTTTAGTGTGTGCATGGAAGACACGATATTGCACATTTGCGGCAATCGTGTTACCAAATTTGTGTCCTTCATGTCTTTGCATTGACTTTGTATGTAATCTACTCACGCAAACAATACAATTCACTTTTAGTCTTGTGTGCGAAAGATGCAAATAATTAAAATTGCTTTTGGTGTGTGTGGAAGACACGACATGCACACATTTGCAACAAAGCGTCACCAAATTCGCGTCATTCACATCTGTGCATTGACTTTGTATGTAATCTGGCCGCACGAATAATTAAATTTGCTTTTGGTGTGCGTGGAAGATGCAATATTGCACATTTTGCATTGACTTTGGTAATCTAATTGAGTCACCAAATTAAATCGTGTAAGATTTGGTTCATTCATTCACATCTTTGCATTAATGTTGTATGTAATATACTTAATTCAGTTAGCTTTTTGTGTGAGCGGAAGACACGATATCACACGTTTTCGGCAGTCACATCACAAAATTTGCATCATTCACGTCTTTGCATTGAATTGCATGTAATCTGCTTGCACAAATAATTCAGTTAGCTTTTGGTGTGCGTGAAAGATGCAATATTGCACATTCGCACATTCGCACGTATTGAATATTTCAATTCACGTTTGGTGTGCGTGGAAGATGCTTTTTCGTGCGTTCACTGCAATCTCGTTGCATCATTTGCGTCATTGTATTGACTTTGTATGTAATCTATTTGCGCAAATAATTAAAATTGCTTTTGGTGTGTGTGGAAGACACGACATGCACACATTTGCAACAAAGCGTCACCAAATTCGCGTCATTCACATCTGTGCATTGACTTTGTATGTAATCTGGCCGCACGAATAATTAAATTTGCTTTTGGTGTGCGTGGAAGATGCAATATTGCACATTCGCGGCAATTGAGTCACCAAATTAGTGTAATTTGCATTTTTGCATTGTCTGTAATCTACTCGCGTATATGGTCAACTTTTATGGTACTTTTTTGGTCATTTGGAAAACATGCAAAAGAACTGCATAGAGATTCTTCAAAATAATGTCTTTTTGTATTACATAAGTAAAAGAGTCAAACAGGAATCACAAGAGGGAGAATTTTCATTTTTGGGTGAACTATTCCTTTAAATGATAAGTCGAATATTGCTACAATCATTCTACGACAGTACTACATGCTTCTAAATTTAACTACTCTAATCTACTCTTTTTCCCACCAAGCATAAATAGTAGACGGTTTTGTGTTTTGTTTGTATTTTTGAGGGCATCTTTATAAATAGTTGCACCACCATGGTAGGGTGTTGCTGGCATCACTCACATAATCCCCTTTATCTTTGTGCTGAGGTTGGCAACGATTTTCCGCAACTCCATCTCTAATGCCTATGAGTCATGCTCCCTCATTTTGAAGGTATGTTTAGATCCATTGACTAGTTTATATTGAGAAACGCTCAAGCCTTATTTTCCTGTTATATCCATAGTTGTTATTTTAGCTGTGCTCCCAGGGACCCAAGGCACATGGCTGGAGGAATGATATTCTAGAGTTCTAGAGGGATTTTGCAATGTCCCTGAGTTGTGAAATTTGACTAGTGTTAACAATTACATGTACTTCAAAAAGAACACGAAGCGTTGAGGAGAATTGAGATCGGTTTGTTCTCTGGCACCCAGTGAGTCATATCTGTTTAACACAACACCCCCTCTGCTTTCTGCTTCATGATTGTATGGACAGTACTTTGATTGGCTGCAGTAGAAATCATGTGTATTGCAGAGGCACAAATGCATTGTAAAATATATGCAAGCACATATTGTGAAATACAGTTATGTCTGTGATCCCAAATTAAAGGTGCATGTACCCTAAACTCCAGGGAACTGGGAAGGATTTTGATTTTGTTTTTGTTTAAACCTGTAAGAAATTATGATTGAATTTAATTAAGTACATTATGACTTTTAATTGAGTTAACTGGATATTATGATATTTTATGATGTTTTAAGAAAAACTGCACAAACATTTATAGCAAAATTGTTCAAAAGTTTTGGGTCAGCAAGAATTGTTTTTTTTTAAGAAATGTAATATTTTTATCAAATAAGGATGCATTATACTATAAAGCCCATTTCCGCCACTGAATAAAAAATACAAAAAGCCAACTTTTTATTTCACAGTTCTGACTTTTTTTCAGAATTATGTGATATAAACTTGCAGTTGTGTGTTATAAAGTCAGAACTGCATGATATAAACTGACTTTTTTCTTAGAATTGCGAGTTTATATCTCACAATTCTGGCTTAATAACTCATAATTGCATGTTATAAAGTCAGAAATGTGAGGAAAAAGTCAAACTCGCAATTGTGAGATAAAAAAGCTGCGAACTTTTTTCATTTTCTATTCAGTGACAAATTTTATTTAAAATAAATGCAGCTTATTTGAACTCTCTATTATTTAAAGAATCCTGAAAATGGATTATGGTTTCCACAAAAATATTAAGCACTACTGTTTTCAACATTGATAATAATAAGAATATTTCTTAAGCACCATATCATCATATTAGAATGATTTCTGAATGATCATGTGACACTGAAGACTGGAGTAATCTGAAGCTCTGAAAATTCAGCTTTGGCATGACAAAATTAAATTACTTTTTAAAATATATTCAAACAAAAAAAATGTTTTAATTGTATTAATATTTCACAATATTACTTTTTTCTGTTTTTGATCAAATAAATGTTGTTAACCCTCAGTGTAGATTTTTATTGTGACTTTAATAATATTTAATATTTAATTAATGATGTTAAAGGTTAATTATATGCATTCGTTTTTGCTAAAAAGAAACACATTTCTGGTTTGGTGTCAGTGAATGGGCTGGTCGGTGTTACGTAGGCTAAAAGAACTTGTAAGACATATATTTTATTACATTTTTAAGATGTAATAAAATTTAATTGGAAAAATTGATTACGTAACCTAAATATGTATATTTAGAAAGGAAAACAGAAAACTGGAGTGCAAACATATAACACAATCAGTAAATTACAGACAATAAATATGTACAATAAATATAACTTGGGTTAGTAGAAAAAAATGCACCGCTCCACACGTGTAGCCATTCTATTTTTATTGTGTTAGCGTTAGAGCTGTATCACTTTTGCAAGCTCCAGATATTAAATGTTTTAGGTGCACTCATTCATGCAGTTCCTTAGATGTGATTTACTGCTCATCATCTTGTATCTCTGAGAGCATTCTTGCCCTGCAGCCATAAATCTGTTTACTTTAATAGTGAGCTGTTATCACATGCTGTTCTTAAAAGCTGTGCTGTTGCCACCAAAAGTATGTTTGCAGCAGTGCTAAATCACATGGAAATGATATTGTGATTTATCTCCTAAACTTATTTAGAAATTACATAGGCAGGGATCTTGGATCTTAACCTGTAGTCTATTTTCTCACACTCAGTACCTTTCATCAGAAATGGAATCTGGTTTGCGATCTTAAAGGGGTCATTGGATGCTAAGTTTACTTTTACATATTGTTTGAACAATAATGTGTGTTGGCAGTGTATGTACAAATCTACCCTATAATGTTAAAAATCCATGCAGTGGTTTTTAATTAATCTGTAAAAATAATATTCCCTTTTTCAAATCGAGCCATTCTCAGATGCCTGTCGTTGTGGCGTCACACCCACAGAGGCCGCTCCCACGATAGTTGATTGACATGAGCGTTTTACCTCAGATCAGCTGTCACAGTCCAACCTCCATGTTTCGATGCCGGAGCAGGGATGTAAATTAGACAAGAATTGAGCGATTGAGGTGTTGTGTTGCTGGATGTAATAATGAACATAGTGGTCATCATTTACTCCCGACATCTGAGCCGCTGAAGATGCAGTAGATTACGTTTGTTTGTGAAGGGAATGCGCCTCCTGATCTACATATATCCGTCTATGTTCTCACAAATCATTCATGATCCAGCTTCACTTACAGCAGAAGTGAGTATAAGGGTATTTTTATGAATCTTTGGGATCGCCTTTCCTATTAATGTGCTAGTTTAGCCACTAAATGCGGATAAAGTAAACAGGCTCGTCACTCCACTGAGAAGAGAGGGGCGGGGCGAGCAGAGCTCATTTGCATTTAAAGCAGCCTTGACCAGAATGAGATGCTTTTGCAGAGCTGATTTTGGCAAGGTAAAAAGGGTGTTGTTTTACACAACCATTGAGAATTTTTAACCAAAGTATATTATAGATTTTCATTAAGACCCTAAATAATCATATCAACTTGTGGAAAATGGGCATTCGACAACCTCTTTAAAGGTGTGATTAGTTCACTGTCAGAATAAAAATGTCCTGATAATTTACTCACCCCCATGTCATCTGATGAAGTCTTTCTTTCTTCGGTCGAAAAGAAATAAAGGTTTTTGAGATAAACATTCCAGGATTTTTCTCCATGTAGTGGACTTCAATGGGGATCAGTGGGTTGAAGGTCCGAATTGCAGTTTCAATGCAGCTTCAAAAGGCTCTACACGATCCCAGCCGAGGAATAAGGGTCTTATATAGAAAAATGATCTGCCATTTTCTAAAGAAAAAAAAAGAAATGTACATATAACCACAAATGCTCATATGCACTGAATTGTGCTTTGACAGAAAGGGTGAGAAGACAAAAAGGCACATATTTCTTGTCTGGCTCCTTTTGTGCATGTAAAGTTTGAAAGGATTTGCTAAGAAGAATAACAATGGCTGCTTATGTGTTTTGCAGGTGTATCTGGAAACAAGAGCCAGCCTCTTTCGGTCAGTGCGTCAGGACTGAGAGTGTAGCATGGGCAATATAACGGGATATGCCATCAGAGTCTAGTGGTTGGCAGGATTTGGACAGGAGGCTGAAGATGAGGAAAACATGAGTGTTTGCACACAAATGAACTGGGTGGCTGTCTATTCCCACCAGTGATAATCTACACAAGTCCTGCCTGCTCTGGGAGTCTCTACAGAGAGTGGCCAATAAAATCTACAAAAGGTCATCCCGTTTCTACTTCGGTAAGTGTGAAAAAGCGCAGAATAAAAAAGCAATATATTGATAATGACCCTGCTGGTGCTGTCTGTCTGTGCTTTTTCCTTCATAAATGTAATGTTCTTTGTTCCGTTTCAAATTGGTGTTTGGGTTTGTATGCTTAAAAAAAGAATACGAATAGGGTTTGAAGAAAATAGTATATTAAAAGTGCTGTGGTGGAGCTGGCCTTTGTTCTGTCTGTTACTGTTGCCCTTCCCGTACAAGTTATGGCTTCTGTCATGACAATCCAAATGGCTCCATAATTTCCTGCGGTCATAGAGGTCTATTGAAAGGTTGAGTAGACTTTTGTAATGGGTTCACTGAGCTTTATTGCAGTCTGGATGTGAGACAAATAATGCCATCCTTTAACTTCTGGCCTTGCCCTGCGATCGAGATTGGTAACAGCTGGACACAATTGTCCAACAGTTTCGATTTGGGGGCTATAGACTATTTAGTTGTAGATGAACTCCACTGAATACAACAGATGGGTGAGGATAAAACGGATTTTTAACTGCTCTTATTGAAAAAGCAGTGTGATTTTGTAGGAGAGATTAGCGTAACATTTGACCGTTTCAACATTTTGTTATTTCATATTAATATTGTATGTACTAAACAAGAGCACGGTCAAAAAAGAACAAGTTGTATATTGTAGCTAATGTGGTTCTGGTAACACTTTACAGTAAGGTTCATTAGTTAACATTACTTAACTTCTTTAGTTAACATGAAGAATGAACAATACTTCTACAGCATTTATTAATCTTGGTTAATATTAATTTCAACATCTACAAATGCATTATTAAAATCAAAATTTCTGCTTGTTAATATTAATTAATGCACTGTCAACTAACATGAACTAACAATTAACAACTGTATTTTTATTAACTAACATTAACAAAGACTGTTATAATACTCCAATAAATGTATTGTTTGTTAGTTAATATATTAACTAATGTTAACAAATGGCACCTTATTGTAAAATCTTACCGTGGTTCTAAGGTAAAACAGCTTTTAATAATTCTGTTTAATAATGAAAAAAACATTATTCATTTAAGCTGATAATTTACCTGTATTAAAATTCTATAATTCAAAAAATACTTTTTTTATAAAATTATTAAAAAATATAAAGATTCTATATAGTACAACGGGGCTAAAGGCACCCCCTAAGAAAAAAGAGTGCTTTTTAATGCGCCCAAAGTGTATGATTGCAGAGAAATACATACGTTTGTAATGAACATTCATGGTGCAACAGATTTTGTGTTAAGATAAATCATACAAGTCATTTATTTTGTTTAAAAACCTCATACATGTATGAGGTGGCATGGAGGGGGGCCTTTTACCACACACGCAGGGTAAAAGGCTCACCAGCATGGGGTAAAAGGCACACAGTATTGATACAAATACTTTAGCTAAAATAATGTTGTTGTTTTTTCATAATGTCTAAGTTAATACTTGTTCAAAAACAATCACTTTAGCAAAGTTGTACTTGTTTCTGCTTATTTTGATAAATTAAATTATTATTTTTTGTTCAATAAAATATGTTATTATAAAGCATTTTAAAATACAGAAACAAAATAATTTTAAAATGTAAAGATTCTGAAAGCATTGGAGATCCCATAATAATTTAATATAGATTTACAGTAGTAACAACAAATTATATTTATTATATGATATGATTAATAGCATGTTTTTAAATATGATTGTTTCATTCTAAACATGGTGATTATTTCTAAGATGGACACCCAACATAATATATGATATTTACCCTCTGAATCTAACAATGTCATTAATTATCATGTTAATTATTGTGCCTTTTAGCCCCAACAGCAGGGGCGCTTTTTAACCCAAATACCATATTCTTTTGTTTTTAAAAACTGCTGTTTTAATTATCTTAAACAAAACTGAACATCATTAAGAAGACCTTTGACTCAAGATATATTGAATAATTTTAGCGATTCTCATTTGCTACTTAAATCTACAACATTTTTAAAAACATCAAATATTACATCAAGTAAGCACAGAATCGACTTTGAAATTTTGAAAAAATTGTAAAAAGTTGTCAATAGTAGTAGTAGTACAATAGTTAAAAAATGCAATTTTTTGTGATTATTATATCAAGATGCTGTTGGAGTTAAACTTGACCTTAAAGGGATATTTAACTCAAAAATTAAAAAATTCTGTCATTAATTATTCACCCTCATGTCGTTCCAAACCTGTAAGATCTTTGTTCATCTTCAAAACACAAATTAAGATATTTTGATGAAATCTGAGAGCTTTCTGACCCTGCATAGACAGTAATGGAACTGACAGATACAATGCACAGATAGGGCATTTTTGTGAGCAAAGTAAACAAAAAATAGTGATTTTATTCAACAATTTCTTCTGTTCCGTGTCAGCCTATGACACGTGTTCATGAGAGTACCATAAATAACAAAAGAAATTGTACCATTCAGTTGTGCATCCCTAATCTTTTGGCATTCGCATTCATTTGGGCCATGCTAAATATCCAATCCCTGACTGCTTGGTGAAATTCCTAGATGTATTTTTGTGGGTGTCTCAGTCTACTCATATGGACCAAATTGGGTCTGAGTGATCTACACGAGTAAGTGTCGCTGTGAGAGGCCTAATGAGTGGCTTCAGGAACACTTCTCGCTCTCAGCTATTCAGCCAGGTGTTCTCATTAGCACCTTCTCTTCTGTTGGCTTTGGTGAAGAGAAAAGAGACGTCAGGTTGGAATAAAATGCTGAATTCACCATGCTTTCATTTTTGACACTCATTCTCCTAAATGCTTATGAGACTGTACTCTTAATGTTTTTGTTGAGTCATGTGCGCTCCGACAGTCTATTCATTTTGCGCTGAGTGCATTTACACGCGCAACCGTACACCGATTATGCCAAAGATTACAACAGTCTAAAATGCTTAAACTGTATTCTTTCATCAGGTTTCCACATTTTTTCACCGATTTTACTCAGCTTATAAACACTATCAATCTGTCTGTTTTTCAAAGTGTGCATGTTTTGTACATATGTCCATTTAAGTTTGTCAAGACCGCTTTTAGGAGTTGAGGTTACATGATGCCAATACGGTATTTGGGAGAAGTGCCAATTTGCCAGTTTTGATAAAACAGAATATCATCCATCTGTGCAAAGTAGCCCCGTTATTTCAGATGTCGACTGTTTATCAGGAAAAAACAGAAGGGTAGAAGGTTTATCTCTACCAGATGGGGATTTCCTGGCTCTTGTACTGTTGACCATTGTACTGATGGGAAACTACATTATGGAAGATCCAGAGTGTAGATTAATGGCGGGGTAGCTGGGTGAAAGCAGTGAGAGGGAACCACTCTCTGGAGATTGAAATCTTAAGAAAAATGTAATGCAATTGGTCAAATTCCTCATTATATGGAATTTCAGACAGTAAGGTTAGGAGCTGTGCCACTATTGGCTGCCTAATCAGCCTACAGTAGTTAATAGTGATGCTGAAATGAATGTGAAGTACTTTACATAATACTGTATTTTGGCATAAATTCAACTGGCATTTGGTAGAAGCTGGCCAAATTAGGTGGATGCCAACATAGACACTCTCTGAGTCTCATCCTTTTAAAAACATTTATTTAACCTACAATAAATATGGTTGATTTGCAACAAGTATAAACATGATTTGCGCCATACTGCAGTGTGTTTTAAGTAAACTATTGGCTGCTGAAAACAAAACCGACAATATTTAATATAGAGGCATTTAGAAACCAACACTGTAAATTTTCCTATTCATCCTAATTCATGTTAATCATTCTACACAGTGTTGTGCCTTATTAAATGAATGGTTAGCTCGCAAAATGAAAATTTTCTGAAAATGCACTCACTCTCAAGCCATCCAAGATGTAGATGAGTTTGTTTCTTCATCGCATCAATTAGCATCTTGTGAAGTGAAAAATTGAGTGTTTGCAATTCATCAAGCCGTATTTTACTTCAGATTGTTGCTTCCAGCAACCACCGTTTATAAGCTATAAAAGTAAAATAAAAAAATTCTAAACGAATATGTGAATATGTTTTATTGATTTTGATCTGAGAGGATAACAGGGCATGCACTTTTTCACTTGAGGATGTGTTATTATGGATTGTAGTATGTTGGCCAGAAGCAATTGTTTAAAGATAAAATGTCTTAGTGGATTTGTTTCCTACAAACACAAAGCTTCACTTCACAAGTAAAGCTGAACTGGAGTCGTGTGGATTACTTTTAAATTGTGATGTTTTAATCAGTTTTTTGAACTCTGACGGCACCCATTCATTTCAGAGGATCCATTGGTGAGCAAGTGATGTAATGCAAAATTTCTCCAAATCTGTTTTGATGAAAAAACAGACTCATCTACATTTTAAATTACCTGTAAGTGAGTAAACTGAGCGGAACTACCTCTTAAAAGGGGACATGACATAAAAATCTAACTTTTTCTGTGTTTTAATGCTATAAATGGGTCCCCGGTGCAGCTGGCAACCCATAAAATGTGAAAAAGGACAACCCAGTAACTTTGTTCTCTGCAAGCTTGTGAAAAACGTGCCACTCAGATTTTGCTCTGTTTCCGTGACGTAGGAAGGGATCTTATTATAATATTACCACCCCTTAATCTGCACATTTCCACCCACGGTGCCAACATTTTGTTTTCGCGAGTGACAGTGGTGTACCAATTCTAACGCCATTGCAAAAGTTTGAGCAAAGCATGCTAACTGTTCTGTCGTTGGCTGCACTGATGAGCACAGAACACTATTTAAAGTCCCAGCCTCAGAGAGAGCAGTGGATTTATTGATTTATTTACTGCATGTTATGCCGCTGCCACACAGATTTAATATAAACATGCAATTTCATAACCGACTGTTTTTGTAACTCGTGTGTTTTTAACAGAAACTCGTGTATTTGACAGTTTAAGTGCAATAAGACATGAAAGAGATATTAGTTTAGTACTCACATGTCATGTGACAGCCGCTTTCTGTGTGCGTGCTTTGCATGTGTGCGCTCGGACAACCGTATCAGTAGTTTAAAATAATGTGGTTTAAAACTCATGATTTCAGCCGGATGGACATGAAAATCAAAACTAAACAGATGATTTTAGAACAGTATCTGAGGTGTGAGCTGTAAAGGCACAGTCCTATTCTGGAAAAGGGGGTGGGGAGCAGCAGCTCATTTGCATTTAAAGAGACATGCACAAAAACGTGTTTCTGCTTTCACTCAAAATAGATGCTTTTAAAATTATATAATGAATCATCTGTGGGGTATTTTGAGCTAAAACTTCACACATTCTGGGAACATCTAAGATTTATATTACATAGTGTAAGAAGGGGCATAGGTCTGCTTTAATACATTTCAGTGTTTGGTTTTGGTAACGTTTTTGTAAAGCAGGTCCAAGCTGGTCAGTAGGCCGTGTTAGACCATTTTAAATCAGCAACAAGCCAGCTAGCATCTAATCTTAAAAAAAAAAAAGCATTATGCAGTATTTATTCTACAAAAGGAATTCAAAGGTATATCATGCAGCTATTACAAATGTTCCTTTCTGTAGCCACTTCAGAAATAACCGTTGTCTGGTTAAATCGTTTGAGGTCGGCATGTACTGTTCTTGTAGGGGAGATCAGGGAGCGTTGTAACACAATTTTAACTTCAGTGTTTGTAGTTCATAGGTTTTTTGTGCTGTGTCTCAAACTTTGATAACATTTTCTTTGTAATAGTCATACTTAGTCAATACTAATAATATTAATAATATGGTGATAATAGCCATAATACACCTCAGGTTTTTTCTCCATTTTTGTTATATTTCTTTAAACAAAATTTTCACTTGTAGTCACCTGCGGTGTTCGTGATCATCCTCTGTAGCTCTTTTCTAATTGGTTATACTGATGTTACACTAAACTTATGATGTTACAACACTCTCTTACAGATTAAGATTTAGTTATAGATAATATATTAAGATCAAGGTTTCAGAATGAACATTTCGTAAATTACATTGTTAATAGAACAACCTGTTTCTCTGCGTGAATAGCGCAGACAGAGCTGTGGCTAAATGTGCTTTAGCTTTTATTTTTAGATTTCTTATGTGTGGGCCTAATTCTATTGCCTGGAGTATTGCAGTGTGCTATGTATCAAATTATGCTATTACAATGATTCTATATACTTATTTCATACACTACTTAAGAGAATGACAGCACCCTGCTAGCGTTTAGCCTACAGCTCATTTGTCATTTGTCACAGACATTTTCAACAATGGTCTTCAGACTGTCACATTTTGAAGAACTTTAAGAAGAGTTACAAAACATTTCCCCATAAATACGTGCCAATTATGATGACACACTCTAAAAAATGCTGGGTAAAAAACACCCCAGCAATGGGTGAAATATGCAAAAACTTATTTTTCGGTTGACTGGGTTGTTTTGATCCAGCAGATTGGTTAAATGTTTAACCCAGCCTTCTGGGTAGTTTATTTAATTCAACTATTGTTAAAAATTACAATATTTCTTGCTTAAAATAAACCCAAAATAGGTTGGAAATATAAGGTAACATTTATTAAGGGGTTCTATTATGCTCTTTTACAAAGTCTTGATTTTGTTTTGGGGGTGTACAAGAACATGCTTTCATGCTTGGTGGTTCGAAAAACACATTGTTTTTAACATAACTTATATTATTACAATGCCTTTCTCCCAGCCTGGCACATAAGGCTCGATTAGTTCCGGGTTTAATGAAGGCCCGCCTTCCGAAAAATGAAATGTGTTGTGATTGGTTTGCTGTCCCACTGCGTTGCGATTGGCGAACAGCTTAGATGGTGTTTCTGTAGAAGCAAGTTCCATGTACAACTGTTAACGCAAGATAGATTAAAATGATTCTTATGTTTTAAATATGCACATTTTTCTTACAAAAACACATTGATTCTCTACAGTAGACCTTTGTTAACCCCCCCGGAACCGTGTGAGGCACTTTTTATTATGGATGGATGCATATTATTGGACTTGTTTTGGACTGCTGAGGAGAAACACCCGTCTATGCCATTCTAAAGCTTGGGAGAGCCAGGATAAATTTTAAAATAACTCTGACTGCATATACACCTAGGATGCATGGAGGGAGAGTAAATAATAAGCTACAGTAGTGTTGGGTCCTGTCGTCAGACTGAGAGATCACAGATACATGATATTATCGTGCTTATCGTGTATTTAATTATTTACATACTTAGTTTCATTGCCTGAAACCAGCTCCAGCATAAGGCTAAAAGCAGCCTAACATTATCAAAGAACATCATCACTGATCAGTCTAGCCTATTCCAGTGCAAGTTTATGCATTTTAAAAAACACTCGCGTATATGAAGAAATCTCTTACCACACACTGCACACGGCACGTTGCGGCTCCGACACGATTTTCAATTTATTAATAAATTGAATACCCTAAATAATAATTAAATAACAAACATTTTTAATTGCTTATTAAAAAATGTTCACCTTTTGATTATTGCTGATGCCTCTAGTAATTATGTGTCTGATTTTTAATTTACAACTTTGGAGTGCATATATTCTTTTATATATACAATTTTATGTATATATATATATATATATTCTATCTACACTCTTCTACACTCTGTAATAAATAAATAAAAATAAATAATAAATTACATTTTAAACCTAATTAAACTAATTAAGGAACTGATTAACCATTTTTACTTTAGCATTTTTACAGTTAAAATTACAGTCATTTTTAAGATGAACTACCTAGTTCATGATTGCAGTTAGAAACTGTTGTTTCATTTGAAAACTGCTTCACAACAAACTTAGGGTTTGACTGCGTCTGCCAAACACTTTGACTGAAGTATTCGCTTGAGCACCAGGACTTGTTAAATTCTAACAACAAATTTCAAATGAGGAGAGCGAAAACCTGATTGTGCATTGAAAGAAAGCGTTGTTCCGCTTTCACTCAGAGGTCAACCTAATTACGTTCAGTCATATTTCCAAAATGACTGGCTTGAGGGCTGGCAAAGACAAAGATGCCGTTGAGTCATGCTAATAGATCAGACGAACAGATCTCCCTCCATGGTCTTATGTAGATCAGTGGGACTTGTTGCCATGGCAACAGCGGCAGATGGAGCATAGCTACACCTCAGCAGCGTGGATAGGAGAGAAAGCCTGGAGTCCCTGAAGAGGCAATGTGGTAGGTGGTGTAACACTAGTTCCTGCAGTCAGCTCCCCCCCCCATTCTTCCTCTCAGACACCCACTCTCAAGACTCACCAGTCTCTGTGTCCGTTACTTCTTGTGAGTAAGGTCTCATGATCACTCGTCTGTTGAATGACACATTATTCTGATGATTGCATTTAAATTCAAGTTGAAAGAGATTCATGAAAGGAAATTCAGTCAGGAAATGCAAAGCATACATTAACATACATGCATGTCATAAATCAAACTTCTGTTTGGAAGCACTGTATCTCAGTGTAATCTCTATTTGTTGCAGGCATGCGTTTTCTTATCATGGTAATTAAAAAAAATTGGAGGGCTGTGCAATGCAATCACAGTAGGGTAATAAAAACAATCTTGGGGCCATGCAATAAAATATTCTGTGCACAGCTCAAGCTTTTGAAATGGGTTAGAAAAAATGTGTTTTCAACATTGCATAATTCTCATATCTACGGCTAGATGAGATTTGTATGCTTCAATCCTGTTCTCCTTCATAATGTTTCCATGACATTCCACTTGGATTGTCTCCATGACATCCCACAATGTTTCCATGGCACCATGAATACCTAAACCTGTCTGCCAGGTTCAGATGTGTAAACCAGATTCAGTTCATACATAAATAATTATGAAGTGCTTAAATTAAAATATTCAAGTTATACTACTTGATTTTATTTATTTATTTATTTATGTTTTAGATTTAAACTAACAAATTTCAGCTTCTTCCTGAAACTCTTGGTTTCCAACCAATGAATCAAAGAGAACAAAATTGTCACTCCCTAAAAAAATGGCACTAAATATCATGAAGAAAAGTAGGAAAAGCCCCTGAATAACTTTTAAACACTTTGTTACATTTTTGTTTACATATGTGTGTGTATAGTGTGTGTTTTTATTATGTTTATATAAATACACACACATGGATTTATATATATTTTTAAATGTTATGTTTTTATATATATCAATATATGAATATAAATATATGCATGTAAATACATGTAAATATTTTCAAAATATATTTTATATGTGTTTGTATTTATATATACATAATAAACATTTGTAATAAATAATAAATAAGTCACAAAGAAAAGCCACTGAATAATAAAAAAAAATGTTGCAAATTGAGGGATTTTATTTTATTTTTTTTTTTGATTTCTGCATCACTTGTTCTGATTTATATTTCATTGTTTTACTATTTTTTTAGTGCTGTCGAACAAATAATTGTGATTAATCGGATCAATTTCTAATTAAAACATATTAAAAATAGGGTGATGGAAACATAACTATTGTTAACTGTTTTAGAAACTTCATGTTTTCATGATTTTTTCCTTTTCATTTTTTCTTTTAAATATCATTTGTGATTTATATTTCATTGTTTTACTATTTTTTTAGTGCTGTTGAATGATTAATTGCAATTAATCGGATCAAAAAAAGTTTTGTTTACATATGTGTGTGTACTGTGTATTTTTATTATTTATTTATAAATACATACACATGCATGTATATATTTAAGAAAAATGTTATGTTTATATATTAAAAATATTTATATATGATATAAATTATATGAATATATATATATGTAAATATTTTCAAAATGCTGCTGAGGTGTGCATTTATATATATAATAAATATTCATAGTATACACACATATATTATGTAAACAAAAACTTTTATTTTGGATGTGATTAATCGCAATTAATTGTTTGACAGCTCTATTTATTTATGTAAAATTTTTAACAAATTTCAGCTTCTTGCTTTTTTGTTATAAAGTCACACTTTTGGTTTCCATCCAAAGTTGTGAATTTGACAGGAAAAACTGAAATATTACATAAAACATTTGTAAATAAGCACTGTTTACATCCAGCGAGTCAATGAGAACAAAATAGTCACTTCCTGATAAACTAGCACTAAATGTCACGAAAAAAAGTAGGAAAAGCCACTGAATAATAAAAGAATTGTTGTGAATTGAGGGATTTTATTTTATTTTTTCCAAAATTGTGTCTGAATCACGTTTCTGATACGATTAGAAAAATGTGCATTAAAACAGGGTGATGGAAACATAACTATTTAGAAGTTTTTTTCCTTTTCATTTTTTCTTTTAAATATGTTTTGTGATTTATATTTTATTGTTTTACTATTTTTTGTGTGTCTGTACTGTGTATATTTATTATGTATATATAAATACACACACATGCATGTATATATTTAAGAAAAATGTTATGTTTATATATTAAAAATATTTATATATAAAATCAGTTATATGAATGTAAATACATGTAAATATTTCAAAATATATTTGATATGTGTGTGCATTTATATATACATAAATATTCACAGTATACACACATATATTATGTAAACAATATTATATAAATCGCAATTAATCGTTTGACAGCACTATTTTTTTTTTTTTTTTTTTTTTTTACATTTAAACTAACAAATTTCAGCTTCTTGCTTTTTTGTTATAAAGTCACACTTGGGTTTAGATTCAAAGTTGCGAATTTAACTGGAAAAACTGGAATATTACATAAAACATTTGTAAATAAGCACTGTTTACATCCAGCGAGTCAGTGAGAACAAAACAGTCACTTCCTGATTAACTAGCACTAAATATCACGAAGAAAAGTAGGAAAAGCCACTTTACACTTCATTGTTTTATGATTTAAACCCAGACTTTCCATCTTAAAATATGAAAACACATCACAAAATATTGCAATTTTTAAAGCCAGACATTTAGTAATCATAAATCATTTAAACATTTGTAGTATGAAAATGATTTACAGAAATATTTATGCAAATTACGACTGACCTTTGTTATCATGTTCACCATAACCAAAACTCAAAGAGTCAAAATTGTGAAAATTAAGCTAAAAATGACCTTTTTTTTTTTTTTTAATACTGCTGTGGAAACAAGATTCCATACAAAACGTGAAGTTGAAGAATCACTAAAATGTTTTGTTCTCAACAAAAGTCTCTCAGTGTTTGTTTGTCTCTCCTTCTGCATGATTATGTGAGATTTAATTGAGGGTTTTCTCATCATCAGCACTCCTGGCTGAGGTTTCACACTTCCCTATCTCTTGCTGGGGCTGGCACAGTCTCAGGTCTGCTGGTGAGGCCTGTGGCTTGCTTGTCGTCAAACCTTCATTATACCAGCATGGCAGTACATATCCAGTCTGTCACAACTAGGCGATCCCCTGTGCTTATCTGGGTGGATATAACATCCAGTTGAGGATCTCAGGAAACCTGAACATTGTTGCCTTCAGTGTGTATTCAGTGTTATACAAGATGGGATAATAAATAGTTAAAAATAATTCCATTTCATTTAGTCAACTGGCATCTCTGTAGCTTTTACATTTTACACTGGAGAAAGAATAGCAGGATCAGCTGAATATAAATGCATTCAAATCTTGTTCATTATTCGTATTTAAACTTACACATTTGAAAGAGAATTTATCAACAAAGGGTCATCCCTCTAGCACAGAAGATAAAGCTCCCCATGACACTACATGTTCTTTTGAATATGGCTTGAGAACTGATGCAGAGAAATATCTTAAATGATTTATTGCATCGTGGTATGACATGGCACCGGCCTTTGTAAAGCTCTAGATGCTCTCTGTTGAAGAAAAAAA
This sequence comes from Labeo rohita, assembly GCF_022985175.1. NCBI lineage: Eukaryota > Metazoa > Chordata > Actinopteri > Cypriniformes > Cyprinidae > Labeo > Labeo rohita. Next base: position 19,146,297 of record NC_066874.1, on the reverse strand, counting down.
GATGTTTGCTTATCATAACACTTCAGCATTTTACTATTTCATGACTCCAAATGTGCTGCGCTGGTAGGGCCAGCAAGTCAACACGTGACATGTGACGTGTAAATGCATGTACACTCTAAGAAAAGTCTGTAAAAATAGGGCCTTTGCTGTGTTAATATAAAGGAATTTACCTTACAGATTTTTCACAGGTGTACCTGTATTTTGAATTGCAAATTATATAACTAAAGACATAATGTCCTGGCAGAAATGTTCCAGTACCTTTTTATTCAGATTTTTTGCAGATGCATCATGGCCATTTTTGAGCTGAATGGATATTTAACACACCAGTTTTTTTTTGTAGTTGTGTTTTTGATAATGTTTTTGTTGAAAAAGTGTTTGTCTAAAAATGCAGGTGGTAGACCTTTAGTCAAGATTTACCATTTATATATTTATTCTATGTGGTTTACTTTTAGCATTCATGATAAGGGTGGTTTTTATTTATTTATTTATTTGGTTAGTTTGTGTTTTGTTTTGTGAGTGTATTTGCATCACTGATTACATATTAGATAAGTGATCAGCTAGAATGTCAAATAGATGCAATAGATGCTATTTACACTAAGTGCAAATAGTGATAGATTCTATTTACACTATGGAAAGAATATAACTATTTTCTTTGCAATAATACTAGTTAGATGCTATTTATACTGCTTAGTCCAATTAGTGGCAGATATTTGCACCTCAGTATTGTAGTACGTTATAATGCATTATGCATTGTAATCTTGTATTGAGTGTAAATGATCATTTTTATTAAATGGATGCCGCCTTGGGACAATAAAGCCCTCCTTACATCTACATGTGAGGCACATTATTTTCCACTTTTCGATTATTTTCCTCATTTTATTGAAAATAAATGTTAAATGATGTGAAAAGGGAGAAGAACGAGTTTGGCAAAAGGCGGATTCGAACTCGGATCAATCACGTCAAAAAGCCACTGCTTTACACGTTACTACTTACACCACTGGAGCCATTGTTTAACAGACGTCTTTTGTAATGCTGTCTAGCTCAACTACATGTTGCTGGGCGTTAGTATAAGTTAGTATAAATAGCCTCTGCCAACAAGGCGGGCTGTTTGCACTTAGTGTAAATAGACACTTCGAAAAAATGTCCCACTTTTATGTAAAAATTCTGTGCAAGTGAGTGATTTGAATCATTGGCTCAGCCTGTTTGAGTCTTTCGTGACCAAAACAAGTGCTAATACTCATTAATAAGTGTCGCGCCTAAATCTTCTAAGAAAGAAAGTGTTGTGACAACAATTCGTTCACTTGAACAATTTGTTCTAAAACACTGATATATTCATGAATGAAACTCCACCATAGTGTGAACCACAGGAGCATATTATTGTAGACTATGTCTTGCTCAAACATTAACATTATTTTAATAAGTAAATAAAAGTAATAATAATAATAAAAAACATGATATGATGTAGTGTCACTCTGAACAAGTTGTTTTTTCTGGGCGCCCTCCGATTTGAATTTATTTCTATATTTCAGTGTGTTCATAATTGCTTTATCCTTGTGCTTGTTGAAAAAAACAGTCTACAGCTATTTCTTCTATTATTCTGTAAAATTGTTCTCCATTTTGATATCATTATTCGTGCCTTTCAAAAGGCTTCTGGTACATCCGTAACTTCCATCCAAACAAATCAGATCAGATTTTTAGTTTGACAGGCAGTAGGTTTGAAAGGCTAATCCTGTTGCCTGACTGGAATGAATTCTGCCTAATAATTAAACAATAACAAAGGAGAAGGGAAGACAGTGACTTGGAGCACCCCAGAGACCGTTCTTGGAATACTTTAAGCATAGATTTGCCAAATAGAATTGCCCTGCCAGGCAGACAAGTGATTAACCAGTCTGCCTCAGACAGCTGAGATTAGCGGAGATATGTGGTTATGCACAAAACATTTGTTTGCATTCAAATCCATTTGGCCCCATGCTCTTGTCCAATTCAGTTCCATAAAGGTGAATTATATCGCTGTGAAATTCTTGCTTTGGGCCTTAGGATTCCATGTTATATTCATGCCATCTGTTACACAAGCTGATCTGACACAAATATGCATCTGTTCAACTAGTATGTTACCATTATCACGGAAAATAGCCCCACCTGAAGGGACAAATCACAATGTTGGCTTCAAAGTGCATCCATGTGGTGTGCAACACAGGGATGTCCATAAGAAAAAAAAACATAAATAAAAGAGAAAATAGGCCTGTACAGTGTGCATGTCAATTGTAAATGCTGACAGAAAATGATATCTTGCTGGAAAATAGTTAACCTGTACCCACTCTATATAATGTTTGATATTAGGCAAGTAGTCCATGGGTACAACATTTACAGTATTTATTTGATTTTTTTAAAGATTTTAACTAAATTAATGCCTTAATATATATAGACTGGGGGTCAAAAATTTGAATAATTTAGATTTGAATGTTTTTTAAAGTGTTTTGTGCTCACCACAACTGTGTTTATTTGATGACAAATACAGAAAAAACAGTAATATTGTGAAATATTATTACAATTTAAAATAATTGTTTTCCATTTAAATATAGCCAGATAGCACACGTACATCTGCAAGATGTCTGTTAAAGATCACTTAATCTGGAAAGCATCTGCTGTGTACAAACAGTCATAAACATCTTAAAGACATCTAATAGACGTACTATTTGACATCTGATAAGAAACGTCCTATAGACTTATTGCAGATGAGCAAACAATCTAACAAATACATCTTGCAGATGTAAATGCAGACATCAAATAGACGTCTCCAAGATGTACGTGTGCTATCAGGGTATGTTATTGTGATGGCAAAGCTGCAGTCTTCGGAGTCACATGATCCTTCAGAAATGCTGATTTGGTGCTTAAGAAATTTTCTTATTAATAAAAACTGTGCAAGACCTGATTTTGCTGAATAAAAAATAAAAAAGAATAATTACGACTTTTATATCACAATTTTGAGTTTTTTTCTTGCAATTTTGGGTTTACATCTCGCGATTCTGATTTTTGAAAAAAAAAAAAAAATTAATATAAACTTTCAACTGTGAGTTATAAAGTCTAGATATAAACTCGGAATTCTGACTTTTTCTTAGAATTGTGAGTTGATATCTTACAATTTTTACTTTATAGCATGCAACTGCAAGTTAAGTAAAAAATTATGATATAAACTTGCAATTCTGAAAACATATGATTCTTTTTCCTCCTCAGAACTGGACTTTATAACACACAATTGCAAGTTTATAACTTGCAATTCAGAATTGTGAGAAAAAAAGTCAGAATTGCGAGATATAAACTTGCAATTGTAAGGTATAAAGTCCAATTCTGAGGAGGAAAAATAATGATAAGCTCTTAGAATTGCAAGTTTATATCACAGGTGTGACTTAATAACTTGCAGTTGCATGTTATAAAGTAAGAATTGTGAGATATAAACTCACAATTCTGAGAAAAAAGTCAGAATTATGAGAAAAAAGTCAGAATTGCAAGAAAAAAGTCAGAACTGCAAGAAAAAAGACAGAATTGCAAGTTTATATCTCGGAATTCTAACTTTATAATATGCAACTGCAAGTTTAGATAGATAGATAGATATTAATCTCAAATGAGAAATATCATGCAATTTGGAGAAGAAAAGACATGCAAGATGTATACTCGCTAATGCGAGACACAAAAAAAAACGAATTGCGACATGTATATTCGCAATTGCGAGAAAAAAGTCTGAATTGTGAGATAAAAAGTCACAATTATCTATGAAAATGGGTTTCCATAGAAAACAGTTGAAGCATCCAGTTCAGCAGCTGAAAACGGTTTCATATTTTTGTGGAAACTGTGATACATATGTCTGTCCATCTGTCAAGTTTGATCAGTTTAATATATCCTTCTTATTCTTACTCCAAATATTTGAATGGCAGTGTATCACAGTTTCCACAAAAGTATTTAGCAGCACAACGTTTTTTTTTTAAACATTGATAATAAAAAAAATGTTACTTGAGAACCAAATCATCATATTAGTATGATTTCTGAAGGATCATGTGACACTGAAGACTGGGGTAATTGCTGCTGAAAATTCAGCTTTGCATCACAGAAATAATTAACATGTTAAAATATATTCAAATGGAAAATAGTTATTTCAAATAATAATAATAATATTTCACAATATTACAATTTTAACTGTATTTTTGGGTCAAATAAATGATACATACATATATGTTATCACTGAATGTTTACTGTAATTCAGCCATTTTGGGTCAGTGGGTGCCTTTGTCTTTGTGGAAAATGTGCTTAGCTGACAAAAGTTGCCATCCTTTTTTGTCATTGTTTTGCTCTCTTTGAAGGATCTGGACCTAGTTCCTAATCCTGTTGTCCTACACTTCCTCTTCAGGCACTTTATCCATCTCCTCAGCTCTCACCCAGAAAGAATGGAGAGAAGGAGGTTGCTATAGCAACAGAGAGCCCACAGGGAAGCTAAGTACAAATAGTGTTGCAGGGTTGAGATTCCTGCTTCAGATGAGGCACAGAATTGTGCTTCAGAAGCTTTATATAGACAGAATAAATATTATCTTTCCTTTCAATTTTGAATCGTCATTATATAATATATATAGCGTCTCTTGCTTGGCCATTGATGTACGATGCCATGCTGTCGTCAAGCCTAAGTAATGGAACATTAGATAGTGAATTTATTTTGGAAACTCTCTGAGTCTGCACATTTACACCTGCATAAAGGATAAATTGGCATGTCATTACAATGTATTCTCAGGTGTTGGCAAAAGGATCTATTTTAGGGTACGCAGACGTACCTTTCATCAATAGATGTGCACAGGTCTGCCACGCAAATGAGGAATTCTGTCAGGTCTGATTTTGTGAATAGAAAATATTGCTTTCAAACAGAATAATTGAGAGAAAAAGATTTTCCTTTTAAAGTTATTAGCATCAGGGCCTGGCTATCTAGCTAGTATGCTAGCACTACTTTCTTAGCAAAAATTCCTAGGGCAGATAAACAGCAATGCACCCTTGGCACAAAGACAGCAGATCTGTTTAAGTGAAATGACGCTGCTGTTTCTATTGCAGGAATATTGCAAGAGCAAAAGTACAGATCTTTTCCTAAAGCAGAAATAAAGCATTGCACCTTAAGCACAACAATATATACGACTCTTCTGGTGTAGACATATACCAGTGATGGGATGATTCATTACTAATTTCTAATGACCCGAGAGTCCCACACATGTTTTTTTTTTTGCCCTGAATAAGGATAAAAGACTGACTAGTAGAAGTCAACATGGTTCAGAATCAGAAAAGATTTATGTAAAGAATGAAAAAATGCCCGTTGACATTTCTGCACTTTAAATGTAACATTTCACCCAAGGATGTCATCATTACATAATTTTCCCATGTCATCTCAGTCCCATATTTTTTGTTTCCTCAGTAAAGTGAGATCTTGTCTGACGCTCCAAAAAAGCACCGTGATAACATCCTAAAAGTGAATCAAATTACTTTATATTCCATGTTTTCTATATCCATATGATAACTTTATGGGACAACCAGACCAAAATCGTTTTCTCTGATAATCTTATGTCTCCGCCACTGAATAAAAAATAAAAAAGGTAATTGTGACTTTTTATCTCACAATTCTGACTATTTTTCTAAACTCGCAATTCTGAGAAATAAAGTCAGAATTGCAAGATATAAACTCAGAATTGGACTTTATACCTCGCAATTGCAAGTTTATTTCTCAATTCTGAAAAAAAAGTAAAAATTGTGAGAAAAAGTGAGAATTTTGAAATACAAACTCGTACTTGCAAGAAAAAAATGTGCAATTGTGACTTTATAACTCGGATTTGTGAGTTTGTCACACAATTTTGAATTATAACTCATGATTGCGAGTTTATATTACATAATTCTGAGAAAAAAAGTCAATTCTGACTTTATAACTTGTAATTATATTTGCAATTCTTTGGAAGACTTTTTTTCTCAGAATTTATATATATGACTTTGTGAGTTTATATCACACAGTTCTGAGAAAATGTCAGAATTGCAAGTTTATATCACTCAATTCTGACTTTATAACTTGAAATTACGAGTTTATATATCAATTCTGAGAAAAAAGTCAGAATTGCGAGATACAAACTCACATTTACAAGAAAAAATTCACAATTCTGACTTTACAACTTGCAATTGTGAGTTTATATTACACGATTCTGAGAAAAAAGTCAAAGGTGTGACAGAGATGCACACAAACACATATCAGACAGTTGCATTGTGTGTTAGATGACTCATTTCCTCAATAAACACATGAGCACACACATTAAAGGGGTCATAACCCTTAAGCCACAGTCATTCAATGGGCATGATTTTTGTTATTAATGATGATAACTCACAACTGCGAGTTTATATCACAGTTATGAGAAAATGTCAGAATTGCAAGTTTATATAACTCAAAATTACAAGTTTACATATCAATTTTGAGAAAAAAGGCAGAATTGCAAGATATAAACTCATATTTGCGAGAAAAAAACATGCAATTCTGACTTTATAGCTCACAATTGTGTTTATATCACATAATCCTGACTTTATAACTCGCTATTGCAAGTTTATATCACACAGTTATGAGAAAATGTCAGAATTGCAAGTTTATATCACGCAAAAGTTTATATATCAATTCTGAGAAAAAAGTTTTTAATTAGCATTCATGATTCCATGAAGAACCTTTAACATACATTCCACAAAAGACTCTTTATAGTCGAAAAGGGTTTTTTAGATTATTAAAATGTATTAACTGTTCACTAAAAGATTTTTTGAAGATGCAAAAATGCGTTTTTTTTTAAGGTTTGATGTAACTTCACAGCCATGTGACACACAAGGACCAATAGTATTTGGCGTCAGTGACATCCGGCTGAAGAATAGCTTTATTCAAGATAGAAAGAATGAGGGAGTAAATCTTCCCAAGTGTGTTTGACTGAGCTGAAACATTTTGGAAAATAAAGGCAAGGATCATTTTAGTTTCACACCGGGTGCTGAGTGCATTTCTCCCACATTCTGTTTTTCCCCTCTGTATTATGATGCTATGTGACAGCAAGGAAAGGTGAAATTGAGTTGTTATGACTGTAATGTCTCTTCACAAGCAATCTGTTTTATCTGATATTTTCAGAAGGAAATGGTGGGGAATAAAGACAGCCATTTTGGAGTAACAGTAAAGAGCCCCGGGGGGCTTTTATTTTTGAACAAAAGTATTTTCACCTCAGTGAATGGAATAGGGAAGCAGTGTCCAGACACACCTGTGGGTCCAGAAAGTGCTGTAAAAGATACAGTATGTGTGCAGAGAGAGAGGAAAGTCCATGAGCAATACACAGTGATCGTCATTAATAACAAAAATGCTCATGCCCATTAAATGACTGTGGCTTAAGGGTTATGACCCCTTTAATGTGTGTGCTCATGTGTTTATTGAGGAAATGAGTCATCTAACACACAATGCAACTGTCTGATATGTGTTTGTGTGCATCTCTGTCACACCTTTGACTCTACAGGTTAATGTTTACACACATACAAGCCTTGGCTACAAAACAGATATTAAACATTTTCACCCACATGTGTAGGTTTTTACTCTGAATAATGAAAAAAGGATGACTAGTAAAAGTTACTACAGTTTGACTAAAAAGTTAAAGCTTTATATAAGGATAAGAAACTCCCTTTTGACTTAAACTTTTCTGTTCTTTTAACCAAAAACGTCATCGTTCATAAAATCTTTCCATTTAATTTCAACAACATATTTTTGGTTTCCTTTGTGAAGTCCCTGGTGAAAAAAACAGCATATGCTGGTAAGTATATTTTGATGATGGGATGCTGGTTAGGTATGTTTTGATGCTGGTTTTATCTGGTCCTTTGCTGGTTTATGCTGGTCCTTGACCAGCAACATGACCAGCAACAGCATAAACCAGCAAAGGACCAGCATCTCCAAAAAGGGCACACAAATGTCCTGAATGAAACATTTATGCCTATATTTCCTAGAACAAAGGATACCTGCAAGATATTATCCAACCGATATCGGGATTAGGATTTAAGTGTAACGGCCTGATATCAAAAATTATGCCGATATATCTTGTCAATAAGAGGAATAACTTACATGTGCTCAGGGTGTGCCAGCGATTAGATCATGTCAGCAGTGTGGCTTATTCTTGAAGCAAAAGGTGTGTTCGACTTAACGCAGAGCTGCGCAGCTCGATCAAATTCTGACTTGAAGCAGTGCATGCTGGTTAGAAATTTTGTCCGACTTGAGGCGGCGCATGACAACGATCATGTGTGTTTCGGGTTTATTCTAACATCCTCAAGTCCGATAATACTCACAAATCTGTGTTTTTAGAACATTAGAAGTGTTTTTACTGTAGTTGCAATGTTATATTAAGTCAGATTTATCATAAAACACTGATAAAAGCATATATAACCCCACTTTATTAGTATTTAAATAGTATATGTTTATGTTGATCATTATTCTTGTTCAGATTGCGCTGTATTAAGTAGTATATGAAACGTGTTTCTGTTGCTCATGAAAATGTTTTTAAAAAGTCTATTTGATAAATATTGCATTTAATTCACTTCATCTATGATAGAGCATATAGAAATATAGCAGTTATTGATGTCATACAATCATGAGTATGTTTTGATATAAAGGCCAGAAGCTATAGTTTACATGAATAAAAAAAATCACAAACATGACACTTGCAAATAAAATTATTTTATATATACTGATTTACTCATTAATGTGTAATGTTATATTTTTAAACCAAATTATGAGCTCTAAAAGATTTTCAGAATTTGTAAAACTCTTTTGTTTTTAGACCATATACAAATGTTAAATCTTAAAATAAAATGTTTTTTTTTCTAAGAAAAAAAAATGCAGTAATTGATATATATATATATATATATATATATATATATATATATATATATATATATAATTATTTTCAAAGATTCAATGTACTGTCATTATAAAAGAACTTCATTGTTTGTTTAATTCTAACAAATAACTTCTTGGTAAAAATGATCAAAAATTAAAAATAATTTGCTTATAATTTTTGCACAGGAGACACTTGGTGTTGTTTCCAAACAATAGAAAGTATATCGGTATTGGCATCGGCTATTGGACAAAATGAGTTGAAAAATATCAGCAAAAATCCAGTATTATGCATCCCTAATTTTATACACATCAACCCCAGTAACAGGGCATTTTGTTGCACTACATTAGAGTAAACTATCACATCTATCATTAAACAGCCTATATAGGCTTTTCAATATAATTTGATACAATAATGAAGTACAAAAGTATAACAAATAACTATCCTCAATAATAGCATTGTCCTGATACATTGTATAGTGTGGATTATTTACTTGTTTCCCCAACAGAAATAACAAAAATAGGTGTATCTTCTCCCTGTATGTCCCATACTGTTTCACTAATTAATAATCTCAGTAATCACTAAATAGTTTATTATGCAAAGAGGCTGAGCGTTTGAATGGAAAGTGAAGAGTGTATAGTGGTAATAGCCATGTTGGGATTAATTATGATCAAATCCCTTAGAAACAATACATTATCATGGGTCTGGATTCTTTTAATCGCTGCTTTGAACAAAAGTTTACTTTCATTTTCACCTCTGACAGTAATCTGCTTGAAGATCACTGGAAATGATTGTATATATATGCTGAGCAAGATAACAAATAGCTCTGATGAAAGTGTACAGCACTGCTTTGCTAGTTTTAATGAGTCTTCATGGAAATATAGTACATGTTCTAATCAATATAACTAAATGTTGCATTAAGCAATTCATAAAAAATATGTTGTTTATTTTAAATGGTTTTAAATTTTACATCCATTATAACGTTTTTCAGCCTTGGGTTGTAACTCCAGAATTTTTAGGAGCCTTTATTCTGCTTTGATGAATTGAAAGTAACACAGTAATATAAATGAAACAATATGAATATGAAATGATATAAAAAGATCATTAATATCCCTGTTCCTGGGGGATAAATTGATGCATTTATATTTTATGGTTTCTCTTGTGTTTGACTAAATTGGGATATTTGGTGTCATTTTATTGATATGTTCTCTTCTACTGCATTCAAAAGAATGTCGGTTAGGTAAAATAAGGTGAAAGAATAAAGAGACAAATCACTGGGTGTTTAATGTGTTTTAGTAGCAGGTACATTTCACTGTCACCTCAAAGTGTTCACTTCAGTTAGTCGATTTGACAGCCTTATGAAACTGAGAAGACTCTGCTAGCAGCGTGTTTAAAACACATAAAGCTTCTTGTTGAGGTGCTATGCCAAGATCCTGATCTAAGCACTAAAGCCCCCCAGTAGATAGAGAAGGGCTGTGCAGATCTTTAATGAAGTAGTCACTACTTGAGTATCCCTGTGGAGATATTTATGAAACCAAAAAATGCAAATTAGCCCAACGTTGTTGCAGTGGTTGTCAGCAGTGGTTGTACAACTTAAGCCTGGCTTACAGACATGTAACGTATTTGCATCTGAGCGATAGAAAGCTGTATGTTAGGTGCTTCATTTGCATGGTCGATGCCTAAAGCATGTTCAAGACTGATGCTTTAGTTTATTTTTAATTCTGAAAAGGCAATTTTTGTTTCTTTCTGTGCTACTGCAGTCAAAGAGATAGAGATTCACCCAAAACTATATGATATTCTTTCTTCTGTTGAACATAAAAAAAGATATTTGGAGATTTTTTTAAAGGTTTGGAACCACATGAGGGTTAATGATGACAGAAATGTTCATTTTTTTTTTCTTTTTATTGTGACCCGTACTTATAGTATACTTTGGAGAGACAAAATGTTGATTCTGCAAGTATAATCTTATAAAAATAAAAAATTTCTGGTACGCTTGATCAGTTCTCTGAACCCAGCTTTATATAGTCCTAGTAATATCATGAGCTTTAGAACATGAAGGAACATAAAGGAAATTGTCTTTGCTTTCAAAGCAAGTACATTTGAATGCCACTTTGCTACGTTTTAAGTAGTTTGACCAGAGAACATCAAATATATATATATATATATATATATATATATATTTCTGCGAAGCAACCGACCATGTAATCCATTTAGTCTGATTTTCAGAATAGATTCATATACTCTATGTGGACTTGTCAGAGGAAAATGTAATGGAAGTCCTTGAAAGCATGGAGATCAAACCAAATGAAAATTCATTTTAGAAAAAAAACTTTTCTGAGAACCCTCGCTATTGAAGTCAGGCATGTTACTCTCGAATGCTCTTTCACAAGTTCACAGTTGAAGATTCAAACTCACTTTTATCCAGTGGGCCTTAATTATTTAGATATTTCTGAATTATTATCTAATTATCTACGGAGCATAATATAATACACAAATGCTGATGGAAGAATTTATGTGTTGTCTCTGCATTCAAAGGTGTGGCAGGGTAAGGAAAAAACAGACCACTAATTGTAAATTTAAATATAAAGTGTCCAAAGGGATGTTGTACTATAGCTGAATGGGCGTTAGGTGTCCTCTAGGTGCTACACACATTTCCACTAATTTCTCTTTTGTCTGTTCATCTGTTTGTAGAGACTGCTGTGCTGTTATTAGACTGCTCTACTACTTTATTGCTCTCTAGTGTATTATTGTGGAGTCATTGATTTCAGCTTTCCCCACCTCTAAATGTCACATAAAAACAATGGGTTGGTTGTTCTACAAGTTGGTTAGATGGTTGGTTGGATGCTTTTTTGGCTAAAATAAACTGCAGAGTGGATTAGACATTATGGTAATAGTTAAAACTAGTCATTTGGTGTATTTGGTGGACTGGAAAGGTAATGGTTCTGAATAACATTCTTGGTTTCTTCCTGGTTTTACCAGTTTGTAACTGAAAGAGATTCTAATCAATCTCTGATCATTAAAAATTACAGTGAATTTGCTTATTTTTGGATTAACAGATGTTTACTGTTGTTCTTATTAACTGAAATTATGTATAAGACAAGAACAAAAGATAGATCCCCCATACTACAGAAACGCAATGCAACAGAGAAGGTCATAACATTTTCAGTTACTAATAATAGCAAAAGACATTTATGCCAGACAATATACAATAAGATGAACAGCATAAATAGAAGTATAAATAACTACAGTACAGATGGAAAACCAGTATTGCCCATGGGAAAGATGCAAGTTAGAAATACTTTAATAGCTTTGTATCCTAAAGATGACTTTAGTGTAATAAGAAAATGGTATTTAGGTGTCTGAGGGACTGATGTAATTTTCATAGTTTTTTTTTAGGAATATTTTCAGGAATATCTGCTGCCATAATTTATTATAAATTATTTTCCCTCAAAAAAAAAAAAAAAAAAAAAAAAAAGATTAAATAAAATATTGGGAATTAACAAGTTATTTAAATTACAGTCCAAAATGAAGAAATTCAATGCTCATGCAAACATGTAAACACCTAAGAATGGGGTCTATAACATTGCACATTGTCTATTTACACTAAATGCAAACAGCCCACCTTTTTGCCATAGGCTATTTGCACTAACTCCGGTAGAAAAAAATACAAAAGACGGCTGTCATTACACAGCTTTAGTGGTGTAGATGGTAAAGCGCATAATGCAATCGACCCGAGTTCGAATCCGCCTTTTGCCGAACTTGAAAATAAAGTATCGGGTAGGGTTAGGGTAGATGTAGGGAGGGCTTTATTGTCTCAATAAGGCAGCATCCGTTTAATAATTTGCATTAAAATTATAATTTACACTCAATACTTTATTATTGCATACCGTTTTATAATGTGCTACAATACTGAAGTGCAGATATTTGCCACCGTTTCCAACAAGTAGTATAAACAGCAAAAAAATACTGCTATTTTACGTAGTGTAAATAGAATCTATCGCTATTTGCACTTAGTGTAAATAGCATATCGCTAAGAAAATACTTATTTTTTTCACATACTGTATCTATCGCTATTTACACTCTTCGTGCCAATATCCGCTGCCATAAAATTGTGTGGCTGCTAACAAATCCTACAGCTGGCTTATTTAGTTTGGTAAAGTTTTGCAATGGTAGTAAGAGACACATTTCTCCATCTTTAAAAAAAAAAAAAAAAAAAAAAAAAAAAATGAGCAGATGGGCGGAATAGTGTCGTTTGCGAGTACCGGAGTCACGTCATACCGGTTTTCCTCTCTCTCTCTCTCTCCCTCTCCGCTTCTCTCTCCTCCGCACGTTCTTTCTCTCTCAGACCACTCCTCTCTCCTCTCATCTCCTCCGATCACCCCCACTGATGCTCCTGCTCTCCGGTACCAGGGACAGTGTCTCGCGCTGCGCTTGTGCGAGCCTGAGGACCTGGATCCGCTGTTTTACCGCGTTGGATTTTGATCCGTCAAACAGAAAAAGGAACAAGATGGATAGGATACAAGAAGAAGCGCGCGGGCCGTAGCTACAGACTCTATCCCGTCACGACATGTCACTTGCCATGACAGAGCCGTCTATGAGCTTCATTGAATATGCGTAACGAGAGCAGAAGATACGATTTAATCGTTGGCAATGAACTTGAATTTCCATTCCTCCACATTAACGGGAGGACATGGCTCAATACACATGTTCCTAAATGCTTTGGAACATAATTCCTTTTTCTGCATCATCTCAGTAAGACATCAGTAGAGCAGTTTGTCAGTGCACAGCGCATTATGTCCGTTCAGTGCTGCATTGATGTAAGGGAAACGCTGGAGCGGAGGACACACCGAACCGTCGTGTGATGTGACTCGTGTCTCAGCACCACATCCGTCCTGGGATTACTGCTGGAGTACCAAACAATCTCTAGAAATAGTCTAATGGACAATTACTCAACGCTTCAGTGTAAGTAACCTTAATAAGTCATTTAAATTCTAGTACTGAAATGGTGATGTACCTGGTACCTAATATCTAGTAATATGCATGATATTAAGCATTTAGGGTACAACGGTCTAAAGGCCCCCCGTATAAATGTGCAGGTTTCTGCTTACAAAGTGAATGTAGATTTTTTTTAATTAAATATTAATGGAGCAATGCAATTAGCTTTAAAGAAATTAACACAAAGCCATTCTGATTATGATTATAAGAAAAATTATTATGGGGTAAATATCCATTAACACCTTTTTTTATTAAATAAATAAAAATATGTAAAATTAAAAATACATAAAATAAATAGTTTATTTATTGATTCATTGATTTTAAAAAGGTGATGAGAGTCCATTCTAAAGAATAAATTCAAAACGAGCATTTAATTTTATGTCTCATTAATTGTAACAAACTCCATTGTAACAAATCTGTTTTTCCCACTTATGGAAAACAGTTAGTTGTAGTTCAGGCATTCTGCATCATCGTCCTCTTCCAAACTAGCAGTCTTTTGGTGACGTTTCTGACCAGAGTGAGGCTTTTTATGGGGGGGCTTTGACCCGTAACTCAAGAGGGGTTTTCTTTTGAATCCCTTTTTCAGGGATTCTCACATGCAACATTTACAACAATTCCTAAATCTTAAACTACTTCAAATTTGCATTTTGCTGATTTTGTCAAATTCAGTCTTTTCTTGTTGTACGCAATGACCTCAGAACAGTGTTGCAGTGCATAGTGACAAACAGGTGTTTAAGAAAGTGCTGTGGTGGTGTCTGTTGGTATTTAGTGCTTTGAGAGACAATAAATTTAAAACTGCCTCTTACTTTGGCTTTCTAATCGATTTGCCCTACTTCTCTTACAGTATAACCCCTTTAGAATGTTTTACAGATTTACTGCAGCTGTACTTGAACAGATTAAGTTAGTGTTGTAAATATGATACCTGGTAGCATCTCTTTACAAACTCAAGCATTAAATCAAGTGATTTAGAGCTTGACATAGTCAAGGGGTTTTTAAGGGATCGTTATTTTTCTTTATTCAGCATATAGATAAAAGTGCAGTGAAATATGCAGTGAAATATGACATTCTGCCATGATTTTCTATATTGTACCTTCTGATACTGTACAAAAAATGTAATGACACATGCTTCAAGTTACTGCATTAAATCATCACTCATTAAACCACCCAGTTTATCTGTATTTCAGTTTAGTTAACCCAGAACTAAAAGTTAGGCCGGTCTATTTAATCACACTAACAATTATTAATATCTCATCCTGCATGTGATTTCCATTATTGCCACCTTTTACACCCCAGTTATTAATGGTTGAGACTTTCTGTGAATATTGCAGAGGGCTTAATGTTACTGACAAGACAGGAAGTTTTGTCCAAAAGAACATCGTTCTTAAGGTACACTGCGCTGTTTGCACCTTTTTGACATTTTTAGTGGGAATATGTCACAAAACACTCTTTGTTAGGAGTTATTTTATTAGTTAACCTTGGCAGCAGTTATGTCCATCATCCTGCCCCTTCTGGAACATTTAAGCAGATATTTCAAAACAGCTGCTGTGAATTTAGTTTCTCAGTCTGCTCAGAAAGACAACGCTATTGCCCCTTACATGCCAAGCTGCCATATTCTGAGAAGGTATGTGTGCCGCAGATAAGTTGCTGGACAGGTGTAAGCAGATTAGGGGTGGCAGTGCCTCATTCTGCCAGAGAAATAGGACCATAGCCGACGTGACGGCTGAACAAAAGCTGAGTGGCATGGCCGGTGGAGAGATGTTTGTATGATGGGCCTTGTGGCTGTCAAGAGATAAATAGCCCTTCGCTTGCAGGGGAGGGAATTGGAAGGCCCGCTGGATCTGTTCCAGGAGCTTGGAGAGAGCAGGGGGAATGGAGGCTGTCACCAAGGGCACTGATACGGACTGTCCTGCTGCCAAATGCCAACCACTGTCTGCTTATATATATATATATATATATAAAGATGATTTTTATGTTTTTCAAGCAAGATGCCTTCACTGCAGCTGTCTTCTAAAGACAAATAGTCCAATCAGCAGAACAGGATCAGCTTGTGCTGCAGCTGGGTTTATGTGTCTGAATTCGGCCTTGTACCTGCTGAGCGTGGTCTGTCTTATGTGAATAGATCTCATCAGTTGTTATTGTGACAGGAATTTGCAAAAGGAGCATGATTTCACGCATTCTTTTAGTTATTGTGAAGATTCCGCCAAGCTGTGTTGTAAAAAAACAATCGAGTTGTAACATTATTTGACATGTCAAGTCGCATTTTGGATGAACTCAAATTTGGATTCAGAATCCATGAAATTAGAATTTTAAGTGTTAATAACTCAGAATGATCAAGTATAAAATTGAGGCTGGGGGGAATACTCACAAGCCCCTGTGCTTGAATAATTTAATTACGTATGCTTGATCAAAGCATGGAAGCTTATGGGGACATGCAGAAGTTGTTATTAAAAATTAAAATAGGTTTTAGCTCTTTTGAGTATTGTTGATGGCTCACATGGGCCATATTAAATTCAATCCACTTCTCTCATGCAAATATTTTATAAAGGTGCAGATGCATTAAAATTTATTTGGAGGCAATCAGGTGCGTTTGTTGCTTCAGCCAAAATTTCCTTTATGAAAATTATTTTTAATGAAATTCTAAACTAAACATATTACTTAAATGTCTTAAAATGTTTTGATGAAATTAACTCATTAGGAGTTTGCATCAGTGTTATTTTAGTATCTTTTAGACACTGTTACACTTTTATTTATGGATTTATTTATTGCTAAATATGTCTGTATATGTTTTATTAATTTTAATTGGTACAACTACATTAAAATGAGAAACTAGCTGATTTTTTTTTTTTTAGAATTATTGGTCCCACTTTATATTAGCTATTGTATTAACTACTGTACTTACTACTTGTACTTACATCAAAAATAAGTACAATTTGCCTATTGTATTCATATTGAATTGCAAAACACTTTTGTTGCTATTGAGGTGG
Source organism: Labeo rohita (assembly GCF_022985175.1). Classification (NCBI taxonomy): domain Eukaryota; kingdom Metazoa; phylum Chordata; class Actinopteri; order Cypriniformes; family Cyprinidae; genus Labeo; species Labeo rohita. The sequence goes on along the minus strand of NC_066874.1, from coordinate 19,129,412 downwards.
GATACAGGTAAAGTTAGGGACAGGTTTGGTGGTATATGTAGGTTTAAGAGTGTTAAGCTGTAAGGGATTGGTCAACAGTGTAATTCTAAGTCTAATTACAGAAATTATTTACAGATGTAATTACATGCAAGTATTTTTTAAAACATAAGTACAATGTAAAAACGTGTGTACACAATAAATGCAGTGTGTTAAATGATTAATTTAAATGTAAGTACACATTAGTTAAAGTTACCTAATATAAAGTGCGAGTGAATTATTAGCTGAAAGGTTTTTTTTTTTCGAATTATTTTGTTAAGATTTAATTTTATTTCAAGAAACATTTTTTTATTAATGTTTGATTTAACATGAGGTAACACTTTAGTATAGAGAACAATCTTCACTTAACTAGTTGCTTATTAGCATGCTTATTATTATCATATTGGCTGTTTATTAGTACTTATAAAGCACATTCTTTCTGCATGAACATATTCTGCATCCCTAATCATACCTAATACCTAAACTTAGCAACTACCTTATTAACTGTTAATAAACAGTAAATTAGTAGTCTATTGAGGCAAAAGTCGTAGTTAATGGTTTATTAATAATGAGAATTGGACCTTAAAATAAAGTGTGACCAAATATAATAACCATGGATTTCAGTCAGTGTATAACCTATTACCTAATACTTATTTTTACTTTTTTTTTTCTTTTTTTTTGTTAGACAGCTTCTCTCAAGCTGCTTGATTCTCTCTTTATTTCTGGAATATGTCATGCTACTGATGTGTGATGTCTGATTTTGACAGAATGTAAGACTCAAAATGTTATGTAATGTTACTAACCTTAGAAGTTTTACTCTTTGTATGCTAGTGCAACACAAATAAGACTAATGCTTTTCTTCATGTTGCCCAGAGTTTTGCCCAGTGGTCTGCTTCCATTTGCTGTTAAGGTGCATTACAGTACATTGGTCTGTACGCAGTTGTGTCCTGTTCAGTTTTCTGAAGGTTTCTTACAATGAAGACTATTTTCACAGCCTTAGGCTGCCATTACATCAAGCATAGAAGTGGCTTTATAAGATAAGTCCACGCTGGTCCATTTTTTAAAAATGTAGTTTCCATGTACTCAGGAGCAAGATGTCCTTAGGAAACCCAAATCGTAATTCTCTTCTATTATATTCCTCAAATTGACCCTGTCACTTCTTTATGATTTCCGTAATAGTAAATCTTTATGGTAATAGACGTAATTAGCTAAATGGGCTTTATATTTGCTCTCATAGTCAGTTCTTTGACTTTAATGTTCTGTTTGAGGTTTCATGCAACATTGTCAGAAGCCATTCATAGGCCTGTAGGCTGTGACAAGAAAGAAACACAGTTCACTCCATTAGCGGTATGTCTAAGGACATGACACAACACTTTTTTCCCCTCACATATTAATTACAGTAGTCTGCTCAGGTTAAGATTAAAGCCGTGACACAAAAACAGTATTATTTATAAAATTATAGTGGATTTGGGCGTCTGCCATAACACCCTCTGTGAGAAATACCTCAAGCGCAGTGATACAAACGGTGAAACGGTTAGAGTTCTGCTATCACTAGAATATTGCACACTTATCAGCCAATCAGATTCAAGGACCACAAAGAACTGTATATATATGTGACATATATACATTTAGAACTGTAATAATATAGGGTAAAACAGAGCTAAAGGCGCCCGGGGTACAAGGTGCCTTTGATATTATTTTCCTCTAAACCAGCTGGATGGCAGAAAAACGTGGCGTAGCACTTTCCAAAACATCCGCTTTTCAAGATACACTTGCAAGTTTATCTGATCCTTGATACGATCACGGGCAGCAGTGCAAAGTCGATTCTGTGCTTACTTGATCTAATAATTGATGTTTTAAAAAATATTGTAGATTTAAGTAGCAAATGAGAATCTCTGAAAGTTTTGTTTAAGATAATTTAAACAGCAGTTTCTAAATAACGAACGAATATGTAAAAGTATGGTATTTGGGGCTAAAAGGCACAATAATTAACATGATAATTAATAGAAGGCTGACTTTTCCATTTTGTCGACATGACATTGTTAGATTCAGATGGTAAATATCATATATTATGTTGGATGTCCATCTTAGAGATAATCACCATGTTTAGAATGAAACCATCATATTTAAAAACATGCTATTAATCATATCATAAAAATAAAATATCATTTGTTATTACTACTGTACATCTATATTAAATTACTATGGGATCTCCTTCAATGCTTTCAGAATTTACATTTTAAAATGATTTTGTTTCTGTATATATGTTTTATATTAACAAAATATAAAAATAAGCAAAAAATAGTACAAACTTTGCTGAAGTGATTGTTTTGAACGAATATTAACTTAGACACTATTTAAAAAAAAACAAACATTATTTTAGCAAACATATTTGTATCAATACTGTGTGCATTTTACTCCATGCTGGCGAGCCTTTTATCCCGTGTGGGGGGTAAAAGGGACCCCTTGCCACCGCATACATTTATAAGATTTTTAAATATAAATAAACGACTTGTATGATTTATTTTCACACAAAATCTGTTGCCCAATAAATGTTCAATACAAACGTATATATTTTGTATATAGTATATAGTGTATATATAGTGAAGTATATAGTGAACATTTACCATAAACAGTGTTCCCATTTACCTGACAAAACATTTTTACAGATCATATTGTCACAGGACCAACCAGATGTGATTAAGAGCATTTGCATTAGAAGAGCACAGGTGCAAACAGTACAAACAGAGATAATGTTTCACCCCTGCACTCTGCTGAAAGCTGGTTTGTGTTCAGAAACAATTTATGCAAAACCATCAGATACCTGTTCAAGCCGTATTGTATTGCAAAGCATATATGCACAGTTATTTCCATTAGCAGCAGCAATGTGAAATCAGGTAAATCAAGCCATCAGGCCCACTTTATCTGGTTATAGTTAAAGGAGAAGTCCACTTCCAAAACAAAGATTCACATATAATGTACGCACCCATTGTCATCCAAGATGTTCATGTCTTTCTTTCTTCAGTCGTAAAGAAATTGTTTTTTGAGGACAATGTCAGCATTTTTCTTCATATAATTGACTGATATGGTGTCCCGAAAATGTAGTTTAAATGTGACTTAAAACGATCCCAAATGCGGTTGTAAACGATCCCAGCCGAGAAAGAATGGTCTTATCTAGCGAAACGTTCGGTTATTTTTATAAAATAATACAATTTATATACTTTTCAATGTCAAACGCTCGTCTTGTATTACTGATTTTTAAATGATTTTTGAAGTTGAGGGAGAAAATACGATTGGAGCTTTTCGACATACCTTAACTGTCTTGAGCCATATATACACAGAGTTCAATGAGAGCAAGGAAAGACGAGCGTTTAAGAATAAAAAGTATTTAAATTGTATTTTTTTAATGAAAATAACCTATCGTTTCGCTAGATAAGACACTTCTTCCTTGGCTGGGATCGTTTACAACCGCATTTAGGATTGTTTGAAGCCTCATTTAATGTACTCACCCCAATGTCATCCAAGAAAAAGTACATTATATGTGAATCTTTGTTTTCGAAGTGGACTTCTCCTTTAAAGGGATAGTTCAAACAAAAATGAAAATCCTGTCATAAATTACTCACCCTCATGTCGTTCCAAACCTGTAAGACACAAATTAAGATATTTTTGATGAAATCCGAGTGCTTTCTGACACTCCATAAACAGGAACGCAACTACAATTACGGTTGAACCACAGATGTCACATGGATTATTTTAACAATGTCTTTACTACCTTTCTGGGCCTTGAACATGTCAGTTGCGTTGCTGTTTATGCAGAGTCAGAAAGCTCTTGGATTCCATCAAAAATATCTTAATATTTATAGTAAGTAATAACAGAATTTTAATTTTCGGATGAACTATTTTTTAATGTTTTAAGAGTCCCGTTTTAATAAAGCAGTGTAGTTATATGCACTTTAGGCTGAACTTTGCTATGCGGCGTGTGCTGATTTTGCAGTTCTATTTAAAAAAACATATTTAACATTCTTACAGCGTAACATTCTCTGAGATTAGAGAAACCCAGCAGTCTCTCATCCAGAACAGAAAGCCCATAGGGCCTCATCAGAATCATAATGTCATGTTAGATACAGAGTAAACAGTCTGCTGATAGACACACAAAAGCATTAAGCGCATAAAGATACGTCAATTTATTACTTTTGCCTGAAAACCTCTTTGGACTGGCAGGATGCTGTCACTTTATTGTAATAATCAAATTTGACTTCTATAAAGATGATTGATTCCCTGTGCTTTGATCAGTGCATTAGCTCTTGGCGACTTGACAGAGCACTATACAATTGAAATCTTATAAAAGAAGCATTCAAAGATGGTTTCTGTTAGTTTTTAAGCAAGGATGGATGAAGCCGAGCCATCTCTGTGCTGAAGCCGGGCTGCACCTGAGGGCTTTTATTCAATTTCTGGGCGGAGATGTGGAATTTTGCTTGTTTATTACATTAGGACTTCTGAAGATCAGCTTCTCTTTAAATTAAATAAATGATATTACTTTTCTTTTTACAAATAATCACAAACCGTATTGCTCTCAAATACTTTTACATTGCCTCCATATCATAATTTCAGCAGTTGCTGACTGTTTCTCTAAATGAACATACGGTGTGTCACATGGAGAACATCTTGATGTAAGAATGTCATTACTTAAGATGTACGTATTGCATTTGCCATTTAAGAACATGTTTTTGTTAAAGAAAGGAAGCATTTTTTATGCATGCTGTTCTCTCATGGATTCTTTTTATTAAGCTTGCTGTGAAAATGTCTATTCCTGCTTAGTATTTTGAGCCTCTTTTTCTACTGCAAGCATTAAAGGTAGAATGCACTGTTCGACTGAAGTGAGCCTGTACTTCAGTAGCATTGTAAAACATTTTATCTCACTGTAGGTGAGTGTGTAGCTTGTTAAATGAAGCTCCACTTGAAGTAGGCTTGTACTTTTTCTCTTCTAATACTGAAGCAATCAGAAATAAGTAGGTCAGTGTTAAATGTGCCTAAGAAATAATATATGATGTGATAAATTCATGCATGGGCTGCTGCCGCCTGTGGACTTTAATGATATAAAGCACTTAATTTAAACACCTTTTAATTCAACTATTTAAACTTTCCAGATAAAGTACCCAGTCTTCGTGTGGCAGGATGTGGTCGTGCTTAAGATCATCTCAGTCTATGCTTGCTAGTTGAATTTTTTTGTTTTGTTTTGTCTTATTTTATTTATTCATGATTTTTAAAACTCCTTTAAAACAAAACAGCTATACACTAATATTTGTTTGACTTCCTGAAATGATATTCAACATTTTCTAAAGGTCAATAACCTTTGACTATCCAACTATTGAAAAGAAATTAGTGGAAAATGCCTTATTATATTTATTATATTATATTATATTATATCGTACACTACCAGTCAAAAGTTTTTGAACAGTAAGATTTTGTAATGTTTTTTAAAGAAGTCTCTTCTGCTCACCAAGCCTGCATTTATTTCATCCAAAGAACAGAAAAAAACTGTAAAATTTTGAAATATTTTTACTATTTAAAATATCTGTTTTCTATTTGAATATATTTTAAAATGTAATTTATTCCTGTAATTTCAATACTGAATTTTTAGCATCATTACTCCAGTGACATGATCCTTCACAAATCATCCTAATATTCTGATTTGCCGCTCAAAAAACATGTATTATTATTATGTTGAAAACAGCTGAGTAGAATTTTCTCATGTTTCTTTGATGAAAACAAAGCATTTATTTATCTGAAATAGAAATCTTTTGCAACATTTTAAATGTCTTTATCATCACTTTTGATCAATTTAAAGCATCCATGCTAAAAGTATTAATTTCTGTAATTTCTTTCCCCCCAAAAAAGATTATACTGACACCAAGTTTTTGAGTGGTATAGTGGAAAAAGCTTTTTTATTTCAGATAAATATTAATCTTTGGATCTTTCTATTCATCTCAGAATCCTTAAAAATGTACTTAACTGTTTTAAATAATGATAATAATAATAAATTATTCTAGAACAGCAAATCGGCATATTAGAATGATTTCTGAAGAATCATGTGACACTTAATGAGCGTCTGGAGTGACTGGAGTAATGATGCTGAAAATTCAGCTTTGAAATAACAGGAATAAATTACGTTTTAAAATATATTCAAATAGAAAGCAGTTATTTTAAATAGTAAAAATATTTCACGATATTACTGATTTTGCTGTATTTTGGATCAAATAAATGCAGGCTTGGTGAGCAGAAGATAATTCTTTAAAAAACATTAAAAATCTTACTGTTCAAAAACTTTTGACTGGTAGTGTATATTACTCACATTTTTTCCTCATACTAAGCTATGTCAAAGTGTTTCTGGCTGTGTACAATATATTCAGCTGTATTTTACACTGAAGCTTTCATTTTCTTTCCTGCTACCTTGAGATGAGAGGTTTTCTTTTTGGCATTGCCCTCTCGAGTCAGCCTCAGCACAATAAAGAACAAGAAATTTCCATTTTCCCATGTGTAGGCCTGTGACCACATGACTCTGTACTGTCTAAGTCAGTTTAGTGCGGAGAGTCAGAGGGGATTACTCTTTCTTGTATAAGACCCTACAAATGGAGATTTCACATGCAGTGCATCGTTCTTTAATCCGTTACTTGGGTCGTAGTCTTATGGCTCACTGCGTCACGCATGGGATCCTAATTAGACTGTCTTTGATTGCTAGCCAGTAGTTCGCTTACATTACCGTTTGATGTTCAGATGTGATTGGTGTACATTTTTTAGACCTTTTGTGTTATGAAAAAAAAACTCAGAAGTGGAAAAAACATTAGTACTAAGATACACATTAACTTCTTGCAGAGATGATATTAAGGTGAAGAGACGGACCACTCATACAAAATTTGATTGTGGATAATTGCAACACTAAATGTAAAAACACTGCTTTATCACTAAGAAACAATATCTCACACTGGTCACATGTACTGCTATTATACAAGCATCACTAAGAACCAAAATAACACAATTATTATACTAGCAGAGCAGCATTAGGTAACATTAACATCGTAACAAGCTAAAAAATAGCAAACACTTGATTGCAGTATTTTATGAAGTAACTTAGTACCTTGCACAGACTCAGGTTTAATAATAAATGAGAGTGATGTAAGGTCAGTGACATAATGTTGGCAGGTAGTGAGGAATTAATAAATTGTGAGAAACAAATATCTAGCTTCAAATGCAAGACATCTTTGCTGACTGTTCTTATTCAGTCTAATGTAGCAACTAGAGCTGTCACTAATGATTATTTTGGTGATCGAGTAATCGGTCAATTATTCTGATTAATCAAGTAATTGTATTATTATTATTTTTATTATTTTTTATGTGTGTGTGGTAATAAAAATAGACCAAAGCAAACAATAGCCTTTAAAATGACTTAAAATAGATATGTAAAAGCAATAAGACAATAATGATTAGTTCAAATAAAGTATCAAAAGTAAGTAATTATATGGTTTTATTAAACAAAACTGTTAAAATACATCATGTATTAGAACATTAGACCTAATGTACATAACAAATGCCTGCATAGGGCGCCAACGGCTTGACGATTGTTCTTACACTTTACAGCCTGATCTAATCCTTGTTTAATATTGACTAAACAACATTTAATTCAAATATCCACTTACTTACTAATGGTTGGCCATTTTTTACGACAGAAATGCTGCAGCCACTGTAATTTATTGAATATGTTGAACGTGTAAACTCTTGAGGCTTTGAGCTTTCATTTTGAAATCGCGATAACAGCATATTAAAGATATTGATGTATTCTCATGTTTGCATAGGTTTAAAAATGATTTACCTTACAAATCTGATGAAATGGCATTCCCAGATGACCAGATGAACGTTAAAATAAACTAAAACTCACAACAATATGGAGAAAGGGAGTTTGAGACGCTTCACACACGTAAATGATAATAGTTTGCGTCCATGGAACGCACCACTTCCGTTATTTTCTGGTTACTACGACTGGGAGTCGATTCCAAAAAGAATCGATTCCTCGATTCTGAGGCGTTGGGAATCGAGAATCGACTCCCCATTCAAAGAAATCGGATTCGGAATCGATTCCAAAATTGACTTACCCTACCGGTTACTCGATATGGGCAAATTGCAGTCGAGTATGTTTTAAAATCGAATTGAATCGAGGAAGCATGACAGCCCTAGTAGCCATTAGAGCTTAAAGTCGATGGGAAACAAAATAATCAAGACAAAGTGTAGGGTGGGACTTGATTTTATCAATCAGGATTTTTTTATTTTATTTTATTTTATTTTATTATTTTGTTTTTATGGAACCAGTATGTTCACAAAAAGGTGAAGACCATAAATTAAGTAATGCAAACAGGGTCAATTTTCCTTTCAGGTTGACCTTAAAGGGATAGTTTTGCCAAAAATGAAAATTCTGTCATTGATTACTTTCCCTCATGTCGTTTCAAACCCGTAAGACCTTCTCTCCTCTTCGGAGATATTCAAAGATATTTTTGATGATATCTGAGAGCTTTCTGACCCTGCATAGACAGCAACGCAACTGACATGTTCAAGATCAAAAAGGTACTAAGGACATCAATAAAACAGTCCAACTGTAATGTTATAAAGCTATGAGAATACTTTTTGCATGCAAAGAAAACAAAAATAACTTTATCCAACAATTTCTTCAGTCTTTGACACAACATTAAGATTGAGCCACTGATGTCACATGACTATTTTAACAATGTCCTTACTACCTTTCTGGGCCTTGAACGTGGTAGTTGCCTTGCTGTCTATGGAGGGTCAGAAACTTTCATCAAACACGTCTTAATTTGAGTTCTGAAGATGAACGAAGGTTTGGAACAACATGAAGGTGACAGAATTTTCATTTTTGGGTGAACTATCCCATTAAAGTGCACTTTCTAACTCAAATCTATCAATTTAAAAGATACCTTGGAGCACACTTTGAGGTTATCTTTATGTTATTTTTCAGATTGTAATTTTACAAATGGTGGGTGGTGCTGCCTGTTGGATGTTTTCCAGCTGACGCATTTTAAAACGTTACTGCTTTCCATTATCTCCAGCCTGTGCTTGCACAGAGGGCTCATGGAATCTCTCAATTCACTGCCAGCGCACATGGTCCATTAACTCGGCACAAGAAAGTCATTGCAATCAGCTTACCATTTAATTAGTTTTTACTGGGGTGTTTAGGAACTTGTTTTTCTTTTGAATTTCATGAATACTGCACAAAGTGGGAAATTAATAGTTGTCACCCTCTATCAGCTTGCGAACGACTTCCAATATCACTGGTAGGCCCGGTCAGAGTGTTGTATAATGCTAGTGAGATTACTGTACTTGTAAACAAACTTACAGTGCTGGGTTGATGCCTTATAAGCCACCAGCGTGGATGTTGTTTGCTTATCAGGCCTGAGCCTGTGGCACTCTGATTCCTTCCCGTATCAAGACCATTGTAGTTTAACATGGATGCTGCTGCCTGAATGCGATTATGCTATTTCTGCTTCTGTTTTTGCATCCACATAATGGCATGTTGCGGTACATTTCCCTCTCATTGTATTAGAAGCAGCAGTTATTATAAAAATATCTTTATCTTAGAGGAATAGTTGCTCAAAATGAAAATTCTGGCATTGTTTACTCATCCTCATGCCATTCCAAATACATTGTTTTGCTATGAAGCACAAAAGACGCTGTTCTCAGACTCGAGGGAAAGTGAAAAGTTGCAGGATTCCAAGGGTGAGCTACCTGTTCTATTTCCTTTCTGTCTTGTCTAAAAAAAGCCTTCTCTTCTGCCTTGTGTCCTGGATCTGTCTCCATTAGCGCAACTGTCCCCGGGCCCCAAGATCCACATAGGCGGCTAGGACTCCCTTCCATCAAGGTGACCTAAAATACCCATATCTACATTGCTTAGCCCAAACTTTGAGTTTTGTGCATATTCTCTCGGTGTTTGCCAACAAGATTGGCTCTTTTATCACTGTCATTGTGTCTAATACGTCTTTAGGATAGTTACGCAAGAGTGTTTTAACTTTATGGGACAAAGCCATGCTGTTTTGAGTCCAAAACTAATTTCACTTTAGATTATTAAAGGAGCTATATTGTATCAATTCATCATCTTGCTATGTTGTTTCTGCTTTCTCCTAACATACTCAGACATTTGAAGGGATCGTTCACCTGAAAATGAAATCACTCCTGTTGACAACTTTGTATGCAACATGTCAGTTGGTATCTTGACATGAATGCAATGTGACCAGTTGTCATTGGTTGTCGGGTGACCAATCGCAGTGCAGCAGTTTTGAATGTGAAAGTGTGAATAATATGTGAGAAATACAGTGGAAGTAAAGAATATAAGTGAAAACTTAATTTTTGATCTGTTCATCACAAAGTTATTGAGTGGCTTTATAACACTTAGAATGCATTAGTTGTATGGGCTACTTTTTGGAAACTTCTTTGGAATTTTTTCTCATAATTCTGGAGCTTGACAACCTTTGTTTATATACAATGCCATTCAAGAGTATGAAGTCAGTATTATTTTTTTTAAATAAATCAATTATTGATATTGATATTTATATCAGTGTTTATATATTTGGTATTAATATTAGTAAAAATAATATAAATAGTTAATAATTAATTTTAAAGTGTAGTATTAATTTCATTATTCAGTGTTTTTAAAATTATTAACATTATTACTTATTTATAACAACATTGTTACAAATATATATTTCAAATAAATGCTGTTCTTTTGAACTCTCCTGAAATTCATGTATTCTGAAAAAAAGTCCTGATGTATTACAGTTTCCACAAAAATATGAGGTAGCTGTTTTTTGAGCACCAAATCAGCATATTAGAATGATTTCTGAAAGATCATGTGACACTGAAGACTTGAGTAATGGCTGCTAAACATTTGAAATTACATTTAGTGATTACAGAATAACATTTATTATTATTATTATTATTATTATTAACATTTCCACAGGTATAAAGTACATTAAAATAGAAAACAATTATTTTAAATCGTCCTTTGTTTTTAACTTTTTTTGTAGGGATTGACCGATATGAGTTTTTCAGGGCCGATGCTGATATTGATTATTACAGATCAAGTAGACCAATAACTGATATTCTGAACCAATATATATGTCTGGTGTAAAAATGAAAATTAATGTCAAAATTAGGAATAACAAGTAAGGACAAAAACGTTTTTTAATTGCTTTTAAATTATTTTTATCGTCAAGTCAGTTTTGAAAATGACCAATACGGATAATCATAATGGTTAATGCATAATACTTAATGTTTTTTTGAACATTCCTGAAATTCATGTATTCTGAAAAAAAGCCATGATGCATTACAGTTTACAAAAACATGAAGTAGCTGTTTTCATCATTGATACTACTAATAAATGTTTCTTGAGCACCAAATCAGCATATTAGAATGATTTCTAAAAGATCATGTGACACTGAAGACTTGAGTAATGGCTGTTGAACATTTGAAATTACATTGAGTAATTTCATTTTATTATACATTTATTATACAATAAAACAGTTATTTTAAATTGTAATATAATATGTTATAATAATAATATGTTTTTGTAGGGTTCGACCGATATGTGTTTTTCAGGGCCGATGCTGATACTGATTATTACAGATCAGATAGTTTATATTTTGAATATAAACTATATATATATGTCTGGTATAAAAATTAAAATTAATGTCAAAATTAAGAATAAAAAGGACTCTGACAAAAACTTTCTTTAAATGCTTATTTTTATCGTCAAGTTGGTTTTGAAAATGACCAATACCGATAATCATAAAAATGCTTAATTTTGGCGCCAATAATCAGTCGACCCCTAATTTTTTATCAAATAAATATGGCCTTTGTGAGCATAAGACACTCAAAAACATAAAAAAACAGACCAACTCTAAATATTTCAACCTGATCTCATGACAATAACATACCTGTGGGAACACAGGTAAGTACTAAAAGTACACATCACTGCAGAAAGATGAGAAATTAAAAAACAAGCTAAAATCGCACGCTTGCGATTGTTTTTTTACGTCACATTCGCTTTTGTTCATACTGTGCAGATGGTACGTTATTTTAAAACATCACAGGGCTTAGAGTTATAACGCCACTCATCAGATTAGAAGTCAGATCTGCGGTGACACCTACAAAACCAGTGTCACATAAAATGTACCATATGTACGTTCATGTGTTTTAAAAAAACAAACAAAAAAAAAAACACTCTTTTAGCACCACCCAGTGGACATTTTTGTTGGGAACTGCAGTAATATGTACTTAATAGTATGTATTCGTATTGGTATGTCTTGACGTTTTCATCATGAGACTAGTTTGCAACTTTTGAATGATAGTGTATGTCTAAGAAAAAATTCCAATACTTTCTTCATGATTTCTCTTTTTTTTGTTCCGCAAAAATCATATGGGTTTGGAACCGCTTGAGGTTGAGTAAATAATGAAAAAAAATTGCTCATTTCTAAATGAGAACTGTGCCACGGATCATTGACTGAGATTTCAAACATACAGAGAAAGATCTCAAAAGAGCATGCACATATTGGTAAACACAAGCGTTGTTAACCAAATCATTCGCGGTAAAATCCCCGGAGATACACGCATACATTTACGCTGTTTAAAATGTAGCCCTGCAGAAGTACATTTAATTCAAGAGAGTTTGCTTTACCATTATTGATTTCACTTTGTAGTGAAAAAAGAGAATCCAAGAAAATGATGCCTTGCCAGCGGATCATTAATTGATCCTGAATTTAAAGCCGTGGCTCTCTATTTGCTCTGCTTCGGGAAGGATAGCTTTGAAAATCCCAGGGGCATATTTGTTTTCCTGCATGTCTTCTGCCTCTGATTATTGGAGAAAGCTGCAGTGTCTGCCAAATCGCCGTGCCTCATGCTGAGGCAGCAGTGAGGCTGCTCTTGAGCAGTCATGGTCATTGAGAAGGAGAAATGGGGCAGAGCCAAATGGACGGAAAACAGGTTGCCTGGTCATCACAGCAGTTATGTCCAAACAGTGCCGTCCTTTCTGGAGCGGTTCAACAATTGTTCAGTGAACCCAACTGAATGTTCTGACAGCGCATGGAGAGGTTATAAGCATTTGTGGCATGCGTTTGCTTGACTAATAATGCCTTCCCGTCAGACACAGAAGATTCATGTTTCATCATCCGATTTAGCCGTGAACGCTTGTGACAGATGTCTCTACAGGATACTGTTTTTAAAATCAATCCGTTTTCCATGACAGTCTTTGCTATACTTTGTTAAAGCCTTTGATTGACCTTCAGCTTTTCAAAAACAGCAGAGTGCTTTCCCAGCAAGTCTCTCCAGGACAAATACTCTTTTAGAAAATTCTGCAAATCCATTTCTGTCACCTGCTGTTCCACTGAAAACTGACCCTTTATCTCATCATTTTGGTGCACGTCAGGAGAGAATGACACTTTGTGTGCATTGCTGGCAAATTATAATGCCAATGGTAACATCCTGTGTCCTCTGAAATTCCTTGAAAAACTATCTCACAGCCATTTTGCCTTCGTTGTCATCTTGCGTGATGAATTAAAATACACTGTGTACCTACTCAACATTTTTCAAACCTTTTAGCCACAGTCTGACGTGTCCTTAGATAGCTTGATTGTGATTCAACTGGCGTGCAGTAAAAAAAGGTTAAATTAATTCTGTTAATATAAGTCCTCTAACATCTTTGTGATCTTTGGATCTTCTAAGTTTTGGCTACCTGGACTTTCAGGTAAAGGACAGAAACCTCTTAGGTTTCATTAAAAATATCATAATTTGTGTTTTAAAGATTAACCAAAGTTTTATAGGTTTGGAATGACATGAAGGTGTCCTTTTTACTGTCCTTTTAAAATATGAATCTGATAAGAGATACGTTAAAAAGCTTAGTGTTGACCTTTTTTTTGTACTATGAAGAAGTTCAATAATTCTGTCTTTCTTAAAGTGATAGTTCACTCAAAAATAAAAATTCTGTCAATAATTACGCATCCTCATGTCATTCCAAACCCCGTAAGACCTTTGTTTATCTTCAAAACACAAATTAAGATATGTCTGATGAAATCTGAAAACAATCTGACTAGGGCTGATATCACAATATTTTTATTTTTTTAATATGAGTCGATATTAATAATTATCACAATAAATGTCAAATTTTTATTTCTTTCAAGTTTAAAGGCAGATTTTTGCTACAATGTGAAAGTTGAAAAAAAACAGCTGGTTAATTGTGGATTAAAACTATTCTTTATGGTCAGAACATGACAAACACTTTATGTTTTTTTTGAATTCTTTACACTTTTCCAGTCATTTTTCATTAACGAAATAAATAAAATAAAATAAAATAAATAAAATAAAATAAAATATCTTAATAGAAAAAATAAATCTTAGTTCTGCATGTTTTAATGAGTAATACTGTTTCAAATCAAGAAACAGGTTCGTGTTACTTGATAATATTAGTAATAATATAACATTTATTGTCTTAGAAATACACATTTGATAGTAGCTTGAGTTAGGATGCAGATGTAGATTTATGTTCATTACCAAAATCAGTAATATCTGTAAAACCTCACTTTTAAATGGTGAAATTGACTTATTCTGAATTTTTGAGCTTTTTTTTTTTTTTTTTTTTTAGCCATTGCTCTTCCATAGTAGCATACATTTAGATCATGATAGTAACAATTAAAACCACAAATATAGCACCTCAATACCTTGGTAAAAATGTAATATGGTTTCTAGGTATTTGTATGAAAAACAGTAGTCTAAATACATTTTAGTATAAATGCTATAGCTTAATCACAAAACAAATACTGTAATTAAATGCTCCTTCAATACATTTAATACATGTCTACATTATGTAATAAAATTCGGCACAAATATACCCACATTTCCGACATAATACCACCGTGCAGTTAGTGCTACAACAGTAAATCTATGGTAAATGATGGCGATTTGTAGATTAAAAAGCCTTTTGACTGTATCGTTGTGCGCAGTGTTTCTCCTGTTTGTCAGCGCTGTTTCGTCTGGCTTTAAACCGAGTCATTGAATTCAAGTGCTTCACCCTAGATCTTACAGCACTGTTTAGTGATCACGTGACCGAGACTCATCAGCCAGTGAATGCATCTGCTCTAGTAAGTTCGCGCCATGCTGTGAACTTTGATCTGAGCAGATAAAGGTCCGAGCGGCACGTTTCAAATGACTAGCGCTATTTCATTACCCCTTTGCCGCATAAACATTATATCGAACATTTATCAAACTTGTTATTGTTTATAGAGGAAATTCATATAGCTTTATATAAATATAATTTTTATATTTATATTGATTTTTCACCCAGCCCTAACTCTGACCCTGAATGCGCGCTGAAGTTGGATGCGGAAGAGAAGAAATCGTTGAATAAAGTCATTAGTTTTGTTTTCTTTGCACACAGAAAGTATTCTCATAGCTTCATAAAATTACGGTTAAACCACTGATGTTACATGAACTATTTTATCAAAGTCCTTACTACCTTTTTCTAGGCCTTGAATGTGTCAGTTGCTTTGCTGTCTATGCAGGGTCAAAAAGCTCTTGGATTTCATCAGAAATATCTTAATTTGTGTTCCGAAGATGATTACAGGTTTGGAACAACATGAGGGTGAGTTTTTATTGATAGAATTTTCATTTTTGGGTGAACTTTATAATCAGTATGACCCATACATGCATTTTCAAGTTTTGTGATTCACCTCACAATCAAATCTGAATGGCAAAAATCTTTCACAATTTTTCATTTTTTATGTTGACATATTACCTGTTTGGAATCATAATTGATTCGAAAACATTACTTTTTGTGCTAGTGTTTTATAACACATCTACACTCTACACTTTATTAAAAATAAAGGTGCCTTTAATTAGTTTCACAAATGGTTCTTTGTGGCGAAAGAAGGTTTTTCATATTTTAAAAAGGTAAGAAAGAGATGTTTTTTTAAAGAGCCTTTCACTGAATGGTTCTTTGTGGAGCCAAAAATGCTTCTTCTATGGCATCACTGTGAACCTTTTAAAGCAACTTTGTTTTTAAGAGTGTATATATATATATATATATATATATATATATGAGTGGTATTGCTCTGTAATTTCATCACAAATGGTATGAAGATCAATGAAAATAGAAGTATGCTCTTACTATGTGCAGATGAAATTGGAGCAACAAAATTAGCTTTGAAATGTAACATTCTTGACTTGTTTTTATTAAAACAATAAAACCTAATTCCTTCGCTATTAAATACCCTGACATATTGAAGATCTACAGTAGTGCAGGCATCTTGGGAAGTAGTTATCTGTCCTGATGTGCAGATGTGCTCATATAATCCTCTGTTTCCCCCCCTGAGCCTAACTGACCTGAGGCAGGACTCCCAGGAGATCAATGTCAGACTCACCCACAATAACACAACCTACAGACTTACACACACAGCACTGGAAGAGAGCAGAAGCTAAAATTTAAATTTAGCAGTAGTTCTTACAATATAATACACATTTTTAGATATTCAGGCTGTGAAATCAGTACATTAAAGGGAAGGTTCACCCAAAAATGAATTATTCACCCTCATGTCATTCCAAACCTGTAAGACCTTCGTTCATCTTAACTACACAAATTAAAATATTTTGTATGAATCCCAAGAACTTTCTGACCCTGCATAGACAGCAACACAACTACCATGATAACACGATAACGAGTAATTAATGAAAGAATATTTGGGTGATGTATAACATTAAACAGTTTAGAGTGTCTACTACTGTTGTTGATTACACAAATTACTTTCAAATCTTATAATTGTACAAAAGTGTAAATAGTGTTTCTTTATTATTATTCACAATATGATTTTGTTTTTTAGAGGTTAGTTCTTTCTAAAATAGATATTCTTCCATCAATTTCTCACCCACTCGTCATTCAAACCCATAAACCCATTTTGTTTATCTTTGAAACGCAAATGAAAATCATTTTAATGAAAGAGATTTGTGTCCCTCCATTTACAGTCCATTCCAAGTCTCCTGAAGAGACACAAACACTTTATATGATGGACAGATTTAAATGAGGGTTTTATTCACACATAAACGTTGATCAAAACATACAGTATGTAAAACACATCAAATAAGGAAAACTGAAGTTCAAGTAAATATAAACTGATATTTGTAATTCTCTATAAATCAGAATCAGGTCCAAAAAAGGTCAAATTTTCACTATTAACAAACCGTTAACTATGACTTTTGGCTCAATAAACTCCTTATTTGCTGCTTATTGGTTAATGGTTAGCGAGGTTATCATTAAGTTTAGATACTGGTAGGATTATACCATTACTGGTAGAGAACCCTGGTGCAAAAACCAGCATATGCTGGTAGGTATGTTTTGATGCTGGGATGCTGGTTAGGTATGTTTTGATGTTGGTTTGAGCTGGTCCTTAGCTGGTTTATGCTGGTCCTTTGTTGGTCTTTACTGGTCCTTTGCTGGTTTATGCTGGTCATGTTGCTGGTCAAGGACCAGCATAAACCAGCTAAGGACCAGCATAAACTAGCAAAGGACCAGCTTAAACCAGCATCAAAACATACCTAACCAGCATCCCAGCATCAAAACATACCTACCAGCATATGCTGGGTTTTTCACCAGGGAATATATGCTTTATAAGTACTAACAAACAGCCAATATGTTAATATTAGGCATTCTAATAAGCAACTAGTTGATAGTGATAACCGCCAGCAGAAGAACAGCGAATGCCAGGAGTTGCATACTTGAAAACAAAGACCACTAGACACTGACTATGTGCTGATTGTGAACGCGTGTCTCACTGACAAAGGAGTATAACTCTACTTTAAAGGCTTGCGCACTCAACTGTTTGCGAAATGAAGCTTTGTGCTTTTGTATCCTACCTTTCTCATTCGGCACAAATCCAAATATTCCATAATATTTCCATACTGTTATCCAAATGCTAACGCGTTCCTATGGTGACACAGTGAGGCGGGCGCGCTCATGTATATGTTTTGTTTGTGTGCGTCGGCGCGATTATTTCAGCTTTCTTCATACCAGCAAAATCAACTTAAACAAAACAAAACAAACAAAAAAACAAACAAACAAACAAAACAAATAGAATGTCGCTTTCTGCCGTTTGAGTTTCCTTCTGTCACAAAACTGAACTGAATCTCAGCAAATATAGACTGTTACGTGTCGCACGGTTTTCCACCTTTGTCTATCAGTTAACTAAATTAAATATGTCAAGTATTTATTCCTTGTATGTATATATGTACTGCAGATTTTGTAGTCTATGTATGACATTATGATTTGATATAATAGTTAGTATTTTCACATGTAGATAAATTGTAATTTGTACTACTGTCTGTTAAAAATAAATTAAACGAAATCTAGCACAGTAGATTTGTTTTTTTTTTCTCTTGTACCGAAATTGTATTGAACCGTGACTCCCGAACCGAGGTACGTACCGAACCATGACATCTGTGTACTGTTACACCCTTAATATATATATGTATATTAATATATATAGAAAGTGAATAACTTTGACCTTCATATGTGAATCATATTACTGACTGTGAGAAGAATGTGTGAAATTATTGTAAAGAAATACATTTCAGCTTCTAGAGGTGGTTTCCTAGGAAACAGTTTTCAGCTATTATGAACAATATGTGTCAGGCTGGCTGCATACGGCCCTGAGAATGCAGTTGTTAGATATACATGCATTTTTAATGGCCCTATACAATGTTCTGCTTTTATTCCCTTTAAGAGTGCCTTTACTCCTTGTTTCAGTCAAATGAATAACCTTTATAAAACAGAAGAGATGTTAAAGTCTGCTTGGCGGGATAAATGTAACCTCATTCCACCAGCTGAGGAGCTACACTGATAGCATTTCATCATGTGGCACCTCCGCTCTCGGTAGATCTCGTATAATGCGGCCTGGCTTCACCAAAGTCATTAGAGCCATCCTCTACGGGAATGGCGGTGAATTATTGGAGATGTCTTTATGTGAGCCGACTGAAAGACAGAAATTAAGCCATTTTGCTAGAGCCGAGCTGGGAACTTGTGAATGTGTCCTCTCGCCTTTGCAGAAGCAGCTCTTGCGTCATGCAGTTTCCATAGCACCCTGGGCAGATCTGGCTACTCGCTGTAATCGCTCAAGACTTGTGTATATGTATGTACTCCGCTGCTGGCTTTCCTGTTGGATACAAATGTTGCTCTGTGTTGCACCCATTAAATGGGTAGTTCTGGTTCTGAATGCTGATTGGTCAGTACAGTGATCCAGCCGTATTATTTTTTTTGCAATTCAACAGCTTTGGCCTGTTTACCAGATCACTGCGCAGCTCCCATGGTGGATCGTTATTTTATGTTGCATAGCAACGTGCTGTTATGTCAGCGACTGTTTCTAGTGTAAGAATAGCAGGTAATAAAATAATCTTTGAATGAGAATTTGTCCTTGATATTTTTATTAACTGTTTTATGAAAGGAAGAAAGAAAGTCCTTGAGACTGTGCTGTATTTTGAACATAATCACAATATACACTACCAGTCAAAACGTTTTGAACAGTAAGAGTTTTAATGTTTTTTTTTTCTTCTACTCAACAAGCCTGCGTTTATTTGATCCAGAATACAGCAAAAGCAATAATATTGTGAAATATTTTTACTATTCAAATTAACTGATTTCTATTGAATATATTTTAAAATGTAATTTATTCCTGTGATCAGAGCTAAGTTTTCAGCATCATTACTCCATTGTGTCACATGATCCTTCACAGATCATTCTAATATTCTAATGTGCTGTTCAAGAAACATTTTCTTTATTAATATTATCAATATTTAAAACAGTTGAGTAAATTTTTTCAAAATTCTTTGACGAACTGAAAGATCCAGAGATCAGCATTTATATTTATTTTATAGTATATATATATTTTTGTGGGGGGAATTATAAAAATTAATACTTTTATTTAGCAAGGATGCTTTAAATTGATCAAAAGTGATGATAAAAACATTTACAATGTTAAAAATGATTTCTATTTCAGATAAATGCTGTTCTTCTGAACTGTCTATTCATCAAAGAAACCTGAATCTGAAAAATACACTCAGCTGTTTTTTAACATAATAATAATAATAAATGTTTTTGAGAAGCGAATCAGAATATTAGAATGATTTCTGAAGGATCATGTGACTGGAGTAATGATGCTAAAAATTCAGCTTTGAAATCACAGGAATAAATTACATTTTAATATATATTCAAATATTATTATTATTTTAAATAGTAAAAATATTTCAAAATTGTACTGTTTTTTCTGTACTTTGGATCAAATAAATGCAGGCTTAATGAGCAGAAGAGACTTCTTTAAAAACATTAAAAATCTTACTGTTCAAAAACTTTTGACTGGTAGTGTAGCTAAGCCTCTTAAAGCTCATTTCTATACTACATCAATTTTATGTAAATATTAAGTAATTTATTATTTGATTATGTAGAGGTTTTGGTTTCTTATTTTATATGTTTATTTTGAAAATTGGCATTTCCTGTTGTGACATTTTATTGATCTTTTATGATCTTTAAAAGTACAAATATTCTGTAAAATCTCTCAATTTATGAGCTGTGGTTGCACAGAACGTTTATATACTTGAAGAAATGTATCTGTCATACCACAAGGGTGCTTAAAATGAAGTGATAAAGGTAAATTTGATTTAAAAACTTCAGTTACAGGACACAGGGTTGCCCTCCACTTTGTCATCTCTAAATTCATACACACTGTAAGCTAAAATCTTGATGTTGATTTATTAATATCAATATTATCTTTGAAGTCTGTGGGCTGCTCTAATGCTAATTCATTCCTTTAGAGTTAACATACTTTTCATTTTAGAAAATAAAAGATTAGGTGAACATATGTCCTCTTTTTTCCTGGACATGTCCTGGCCAGGATTTCGAAATAGCCTAAAATAACATTATATTTATGTGTATTTGCGTTGCTTTGTCTGTTCTCTGTAGATGTACATCTGTTCTCGCACATCAAAACCAGTCGGTTATGCCAAAACCCAGACATGTTAGGCAATTTAAAAATCTCGACCTGGGGTGCGTTTCCCAAAAGCATCGTAAGCTAACTATGGTAGTTAGTACTATTGAAATCTATTGGTAACGACGGAACTTACGACCATAGTTGCTTTCGGGAAACGCACCCCTGGACATGTCTGGGGAAAAAAAAGAGGACGTGCTGTATGGTCACCCCAATAAAAGAAAACAATGATAGTCAGAATTTCTCACATAACAGATCCTGCTCTCCATGTCTCCCCCTGAACAAGAGTCGAGGGTGCTCTCATTACCCGACTTGTGGCATGTGTGTACCCACAGCAAACTGGCAAACACATGAAACAGTGGATGATTACAGTAATTAATTTGTCTAATGTAGCAATCAAGCAAACATTTCCTCCTGAGGAATAATAATCCTGATAATGAGAGGAAGGTGCTTCAAATGCACTTAATGAAAAAAATAAAAATAAACCAACTGTAGACAGAGGAACATTTAAATAAACAGATGGTATAAAGTATCAAGTTTACATATACATCTATACAAGGCGATAATTTTGTTGGTTATATGGTTACTAGCTAGTACAGTATTCACAAAACTGCAATCAGTACACAAACAATTTGGTGTGACTGATGAGCAAGTTGTACTTTTTGCATACTTGAATAATGAATATAAATGAAATGAAAAGTTTATCATGTTGCTGAAAACATATGCATATGTATTTTACATTCTGCAAGTCCATGAATAATGAAGGGGTTTGCTTTGACCAGCCAGTTTGTCAAATGAGCAAATTATACATTTTTGTGGTGCAACATTTTAGCTCAGACAGGAAGAACAAATATCTTTGCTATAAATTCAGGTATATACTGTATACTACCATTCATAAGTTTGGGATTGTTTTTGAAAGAAGTCTTTTATATAAGGAAGCCTGTATCCGCCACTGAATAAAAAATAAAAAAGGTAATTATGACTTTTTTTTCTCAGAATTGTGATACAAACTCGCAATTCAGACTTTTTTTTCTCAGAATTGAGATATAAACACGTAACTGCGCGTAATAAAGTCAGAATTGCGATATATAAACTTGCAGTTTTGAGAAATGATGTCAGAATGCCTTTTTTTCTCAAAATTGTGGGATATAAACTCACAATTCATACTTCTTTTTCTCAGAATTGTGATATAAACGACTTCGAGACAATTCTGACTTTTTTCTCGCAATTGCGAGTTTATATCCCACAATTGTGAAATTGTAAACTCTGAAAAAAGATTGCAAATTGCAAAAAATTGTGACTTCATAACTCTAAAGTTTAATTACACAATTCTGAGAAAAAAGTCAGATTTACGAGTTTTTATCTCACAATTCTGACTTTAACTTACAATTGTGAGTTCATATCTCACAATTCTTTTCTCAGAATTGTAAAATATAAACTCACAATTGTGAGTTATAAAGTCCAATTTTGAGGGAAAGTATGTTCTCAGAATTGTGAGTTCATATCTCACAATTCTAACTTAATAACTCACAATTGTGTTATAAAGCTGCAAGATATGAACTCGCGGTTCTGAGAAAAAGGTCAGAATTGTGACTTTATTTCTTTTTATAACTCTCAACTGTGAGATTATATCACGCAATTCTGACTGCATTCCAACTTGCAATTCTGAGAAAAAAAGTCAGAATTGTGAGATAAAAAGTCACAATTACCTTTTTTATTTTTTATTCAATAAAAAAAAACAGGCTTTCACACTTATGCTCACCAAGGCTGCATTTTTGAAAAAAAAAGGTTTTCTATTTTGAATATACTGTAAAATGGAATTTCTTCCTGTGATGACAAAGCTGAATTTTCAGCATCATTACTCCAGTATTAAGTGTCACATGATCCTTCAGAAATTATTGTAATGCTGATTAGCTGCTCAAGATATATAACTCATTATTATCAATGTTGAAACCAGTTGTGCACATAGTGGTCGTAATTTACTCCCGACATCTGAGCCGCTGAGGATGCAGTGGATTATGTTTGTAAGAGAGAAGAGAGGGGCGGAGCGAACAGAGCTCATTTGCATTTAAAGGAACAATCCCTCGGAATGGGTTGATTTTTGCAGAGCTCATTTTGACAAGGTAAAAAGGGTGTTGTTTTACACTACCATTAAGAATTTTTAACCAAAGTATATTATAGACTTTCCATTAAGACCCAAAAGAATCATATCAACTTGTGGAAAATGGGAATCTGATGACAAATAAAATATTATCAGTGTCTTCACTAAATCTTTTTATCAAATCGTCGCCTTAGAATTATAAGGTTCTATCTGCATTCTGAGCACTTTCGAGCTTCAAAGTTTTGGCGTTCCATAGGCTTCTGTAGATTTTTGTTTTCTCATCTCAATTTTGACAAAAATGTCAGATAGAACCTTATAATTCTAAGGTGATGAAATGCATCCTTGCTGAATAAAAGTATTATTTTATTTTAAAAAATCTAACTGAACCCAAACCTTTTAACAATAGTGTTTTTTTGTGTATGTGTGTGTGTGTGTGTTAGATTCATTAGTTCTCTATAGTACATCATGTTTACTTTGCCCTTGTCGCCATATCTCTTGCACAGAACATTTAATATGCATGTTTTGAGTGTATTACACAATGAGAAATTTCGTTTCCAATTCATTTCAGCCATTTGTTATGTAAACTCATTTTCATTTTCACTGCACTGAGGCTGTAGTGGCACCTTGGCATTATCTGTTCTCAGGATCCAAAATGAGGACGCAGAAGAAGGACCCATAGGAGCCGTACAAATAGTTAAGAGTTCACGAACAAGTGAATCAGATGAGAAAAATCTACTATCTTATCTGAGACATTTTTATTTTCTTGTGGGTGAACATGACTTTATCTTATCAGTACCGATCATCTCACTCCCCGAGCACATCTCCTAAAAGAAAACCTGCTATCTCGAAGCCATTGTTTAGCTATCTCACGATCCCAACGGAAACGCTGTTGTTTTTCCTTTCAGATGGTGGCTGACAGCTCTCGGCATAAGGCGGTCATTCAGTCGGAAGGATGTTAGATCTTAAGCCTGTAAGGAGGCCAGATAAAGCAGATACAGCACTCTAAAGTAATATTGCATGTTTTTGGAGTGGCCTTGTGAAATAATTATGCCGCCCTCAGACATTTAGTCTATTTTCATCCGATTCATTCACTTATAGTGTTACCTGTCCTGTAACTCTTCCTTTGTCTTGCATCATTCTTGCTTATTGGTTTAGTTACTATGCAGCACCTCTCAAGAGGATGTCATCAGTGAGAGGAAGTGACGTTTACACATTCATATAGAAGAAAGTTTGTATTTCCCATATGAGGAATGTCATACATTAAGTTAACAGTTTACATTAAGGTCCTATTATATAGAATATAAATATAGAAGTACAATATTTGATTGCAGTGTTCAAGCAACAGCAGCCTAAAATTTCCACTGTCTTACACTAACTCTTCCTGAAATTTTAATCTCTAGAATCCTCAGTGTAGTCGTTTATCCAGAGCTGCTGCTTTTCTTTTGTTGAGTGGAGGATGTTTTAATTATCAGTGATACATTTGCATTTGCAAGAGACAAAGGCACTAGCATTAGCACAGCTTGTCTTTCATTTCAGACGTTATTCCCTAATGGACACTCAAACATTGTTTTAGCAGCACGTTTCCATCCCTGAAGAACATTACGATGCCTGTCGTGTCTCTTCTCTCTCTTTGGCTTCTTGTCAGGACCGAGGCAGTAGAGACATATCTCGTCACAGCTGATTGATATAAGCAATTTTGTGTTATACTGCTTCCTTTTTCGCTGACTGATATTTGCGATTGGCTCCCCGACGGGTTTCTCTCGTGGGTGTTAAATGAGCTTTCATGATAAACTAAATCAGATAAACTGCTTTGATTTATGACACAGGTTACTGTGCACTAACACCTCTGAAGTACAGCAATGAGCCTGCATGTCAGATCGTCTTTGTCTTATAGGGCAGATGTTATGGTATCAGTCACCTTATGATGGTTCAAATTAGGGGGATGAGGTTCATTTGTGACCCTGGACCGCAAAACCATTCATAAGTGTCAATTTTTCGAAACTGAGATTTATACATCATCTTAAAGCTGAATAAAAAAGCTTCCTATTGATTTATGGTTTGTTAGGATAGGACAATACACTGTGTGCAGAATTATTAGGCATGTTGATATTCTGGTCATATTTTTTTTCCAAACACATTTTACCAATTCCAAACCACATCAGTCTTAATAACTACTGTCAATTTTGTATTTAATCATTTGTAAGTGATATATAACTGTCCGTGAAGGCTGGAAGTGAAAAACTCCTTATATTCAGGTGTGCATAATTATTAGGCATGTTTTCTTTTACAGATAAAATGAGCCAAAAAAGATATTTAACCCAGACTGAAAAGTCCAAATTATTAAATGGCCATGAGAAGAATGCAATACTAATGCATTACAAGAATTTGCAAAGTTAAGGCTTGACCATTGGACAGAGAAATGCTTGTTGAGTCTGCATGGTCAGAAAAAACAGGTGGACAAGAAAAGATGCATGTTAACTGCAAAAGAATTAGGAATTAAGGTGAAGAATTAGGTGTGACACCATCAGGAACCGTTTAGTCTCCAGCACCACCATTTTCCAGAACTGCAACCTACCTGGAGTCTTCAGAAGTTCAATGTGTCAGGTTCTCAGAGACTTTGCTTGAGTAAAAAAATCCTAAAAAATGCCCCTGACTTAATAAAAATAACAAGCTGACGTGTTGTGAAATACATGAAGACAGGTTTTTTTTTTATAGGCTTTATAGACAGATAAGTTGAGAGTGACTCTTGAAGGACAAGCATCACATTCTCTTGTACCTCTGATTCAAGAATTCATCTTCCAAAATCTGGCAGTAAGTTTTGGGAGTTCATGTTTAGTCTCCTATCCTGAAAAGTCTGACTTGAGGAGATGGACTAAAATGAACTCCCAAAACTTACTGCCAGATTTTGGAAGATAAATTCTTGAATCAGAAGTACAAGAGAATGTGATGCTTGTCCTTCAAGAGTCACTCTCAACTTATCTGTCTATAAAGCCTATAAAAAAAAAAAACCTGTCTTCATGTATTTCACAACACGTCAGCTTGTTATTTTTATTAAGTCAGGGGCATTTTTTAGGATTTTTTTACTCAAGCAAAGTCTCTGAGAACCTGACACATTGAACTTCTGAAGACTCCAGGTAGGTTGCAGTTCTGGAAAATGGTGGTGCTGGAGACTAAATGGTTCCTGATGGTGTCACACCTAATTCTTCACCTTAATTCCTAATTCTTTTGCAGTTAACATGCATCTTTTCTTGTCCACCTGTTTTTTCTGACCATGCAGACTCAACAAGCATTTCTCTGTCCAATGGTCAAGCCGTAACTTTGCAAATTCTTGTAATGCATTAGTATTGCATTCTTCTCATGGCCATTTAATAATTTGGACTTTTCAGTCTGGGTTAAATATCTTTTTTGGCTCATTTTATCTGTAAAAGAAAACATGCCTAATAATTATGCACACCTGAATATAAGGAGTTTTTCACTTCCAGCCTTCACGGACAGTTATATATCACTTACAAATGATTAAATACAAAATTAATAGTAGTTATTAAGATTGTTGTCGTTTGGAATTGGTAAAATGTGTTTGGAAAAAAAATATGACCAGATTATCAACATGCCTAATAATTCTGCACACAGTGTAGAGATACAACTGTTTAAAGATGTCATCGGATGTGCATTTTCCACAAATTGATATGATTCTTTAGGAAATTCTCTTAATGAAAAGTCTATAATATACTTTGGTTAAAAAATCTCAATGGTTTTGTAAAACAACACCCTTTTTACCTTGTCAAAATGAGCTCTGCAAAAATCAACCCATTCTGATGGATTGTTCCTTTAAATGCAAATGAGCTCTAGTCACCCTGCCCCTCTCTTCTCTCTGTGGAGTGAGGAGCTGCTCTGAGAGATTGTTTACTTTAGCCGCATTTAGTGCGTTTAGCCGCCAAACTTGCTAACCAGCACATTATTAGGAAAGGTAACTGCAGAGATTCATAAAAAAACCCTTATACTCACTTCTGCTGTAGGTGAAGCTGGATCACGACTAATTTGCGTGAACATAGATGCATTTATGTAGATCGGGAGGTGCATTCCCTTCACAGACTTCTTCATCTTCAGCGGCTCGGATGTAAATAATGTAAATGGGAGTAAGGGAGTAAATAACGACCATTATGTTCATTATTACATCCAGCAACACAACACCTCAATCGCTCAATCCGAGATTTTCTTGTCTAACTTACATCCCTGCTCCACATTGAAACAATGGCGGTCAGACTGTTACAGCTGATCTGAGGTAAGAGGCTCACTGCCACCACACATTAATGTTCAAACAACATGTAAAAGTGAACTTAGCATCCCTTAAAAAATCTGGAATCTGAGGGTGCAAAAAAATCTAAATGTTGAGAAAATTGCCTTTAAAGTTGTCCAAATGTTCTTAGCAATGCATATTACTAATCAGAAATTAATTTACAGTAGGAAATTTACAAAATATCTTTATGGAAAATGAACTTTACTTAATATACAATAATTTTGGCCCATACAATGTATTTTTGGCTATTGCTACAAAAACCTGTGCTACTTTGGAATGGTTTTGTGGATCACGTTTTATGAGGGATCTGGGTTGGTGAGAAATTGGTCATCAGTAATCTTGTGGTTTTAGGTTCAATCTTAAAGCGATAGTTCATCCAAAAATGAAATTCAGTCATTAATAACTCACCCTCATGTTGTTCCAAACCCATAAGACTTTCATTCATCTTCAGAACATGAATTAAGGTATTTTTGATGAAATCCGATAGCTTTCTGACCCTCCATAGACAGCAGTGTGACTGAAATGTTCCCAGACCAGAAAACAAAAATAACGACTTCTGGGAACATTTCAGTTACATTGCTGTCTATGTAGGGTCAGAAAGCTCTTGGATTTAATCAAAAATATCTTAATTTGTGCTCTGAAGATGTACCAAGGTCTTTGGAACGACATGAAGGTGAATAAATAATCACAGAATTTTCATTTTTGGATGAGCTATCCCTTTAAATGTTGTAGCTGCGGTGCAGCAGGTGTTTGTGCTCATTGGGATACAGGTTTGAGTCTGGCCTGGTCTTTTTTTTTTTTTTATTTACTCTAAATTAAAGGAAAAAGGCTTGCAAAATTATATCATGATTTAGCTGATTTAGCTTTTATGAAACAAAAATCTGTTTTTTCCTGGTGTGCAGTGATTTGCAGTATCATCACTGGGGACAATAAAATATAGTTTAGTCTAATATCAGTATATAAGTGAAAAATGAAAATGTTTATTTTTACACTAAAGCAAATAAAGCAAATTAATTTTGCATTAGCATGCCTGATATTATTATTTTGCAGTAATGACTGGCTGACTGTTAATTATCCTGATTCCTACACCAATATTTCCAAAATAATAATAAAAATGATTTGAATTTATATGATATTATTAGCCTGCTTGTTGATTAATTTGAGAAATATAGTTCTTTACGACACAGAACACAATGTCTAGCAACGACATATACACTGCTAAAATATTATAATACTATTGTTGTTTTTTAATTACTTTTATTTAAATTATGTATTATTATTTGCTATTATTATCTGCTAGTATCTGAAGTTAGTTTTCAGTGAACTAGTTGCCTAACATATTTAACGTGGGGCCTTAATGTAGGGGTCGACCCAGTTATCACGATATTGCACTTTTTTACGGTTATCGGTATTGGTCATTTTCAAAAATGATTTGCTGATAAAATAATTTAAAAGCATTTAAAGAAAGTTTTTGTCAGAGCCCTTGTTATTTTTAAGTTTGACCTTAACGTTAATTTTTACACCAGGCGTATCAGTTTAAAATATCAGTTATCAGTCTACTTGATCTGTTTTTTCTGTTTCAGATGCTCTCTCATCCAGATTTTTCTGTCTATTACCTTTTTTGTTGTTGTTGTTCTTCAAGTAATGTTTTTTTTAATGCTTTAACTGGAGACTCCTAAGCTTCTAACCACATATCGAAAGATTTATGATAACTTTAAAATGAAAAAGTATTACCTCAGAGGCTTTACAACTTGAGATGCAATAATGGCTCCAATTAGCTATATCAAGTTTCAAATTTATTTCAGGAATATATGGCCACTCGGCCCAAAGTTCCACAAAATCCTCATCACATGGTAGATAGTCTTTTCTTCATTCCATGATATATATACAATGCCAATCTCCATGCATACCCCGAATCACAGACACTTCACTACAAACATCACCAACAAGAACCAGATCACCTAAATATTTCTTTGAATTAGCTATATCAATTTATGTTGATGGGAAAAGAAAGGCCTCATGGAGTGATAAAAGAGTCATGAAAAGATTTAGAACCAGACAAATCCTCTGCACAATATGATTTGTGTTGCAGTCTGGAATTAAACAACAACATGCTGGTTTCATCTGGCCAGAGAGGAACTGGATTTCTGACTAAGCCTGGTTTCTCCCAAGGTTTTTTCTCCATTTCTGTCACCGATGGGGTTTTGGTTCCCTGCCACTGTCGCCTTTGGCTTGCTTAGCTGTAGACACTTGATTTTTGACGATATTGTTGACTTGATTGCACAGATACTATTTAAAGAGAACTGAACTGAACTGAACTGAGCTGAGCTGGTGTTGACCTGACTTTAACTGAAAAAGTGAATGTTTGCTATTGTCCTCTTGTGTTACTGACACACTGTTTTAACTGTTTAACATGGTGAAGCTGCTTTGACACAATCTGTATTGTATAAAGCGCTACAGTATATGAATAAAGGTGACTTGACTTGACATGAAAGCAACACTGGTCTGTTTCTGTGACTTCCTGTTAAATATAGAATTTAGCAGTCATTACACAAAAATATATGACTGTTCAGTGTCATGACTGACCAATAAGAAGCACGAATTCCAGATCTGTGTAATAAGCGAAGATAATGATAGCCTATCGTAAGGTTCATGGATAATAAAAAGCTCAACCTCTGCTCGAATAAAGCACAAAGCTCCAGACAATTTCCTTTTGGTACCAATTATAGAGACACTGTGGTACTCGGCAATTTGTTGTACAATGCTAAGCATTTAAACTACACCAGCTTCAATTATGTAGAAAGTTATTTGTGTGAACATATGTGTGATTTAGTGAATCAGCTATATGCTTATGAGAATGTGTTTTTCTGTCCTAAACTAGAATATTCTTTTCTTTTCTCTTCCCACAGTGCAGTGTCTGGAGATGACTACTAAGAGGAAGATCATCGGCCGCCTGGTGCCCTGTCGATGCTTCCGGGGGGAGGAGGAGGTCATCTCAGTGCTGGATTATTCCCACTGTAGCCTGCAGCAGGTCCCTAAGGAGATCTTCAGCTTCGAGCGCACGCTAGAAGAGCTCTACCTTGACGCCAACCAGATTGAGGAGCTGCCTAAGGTAAATTGTCAAGTGTCATCTTAAACATGCATAATATCTGCCAGTGGATACATCAACTACTGAACATCATCTTATACAGCAGTGTAACAGTACAGAGAAATAATGCATTAAATTGGGATTATTAAAGGGATAGTTTACCCAAAAATAAAAAATTCTATCATTAGTTACTCACCCCCATGTTGTTCCAAACCTGTAAGACCTTCGTTCATCTTTTGAACACAAATTAAGATATTTTTGCATGCATCGTGGTACTATCGTGAACATGTGTTGATGTCTGATGCGGAAGAGACAAAATTATTCAATAAAGTTTTTTTTTTTGTTGTTTTCTTTGAGCACAAAAAGTATTATCTTAGCTTAATAAAATTAAGGTTGAACTACTGATTTCACATTTTTTATCCATGTCCTTACTACCTTTCTGAGCCTTGAACGAGGTAGTTGCGTTGCTGTCTGCAGGGTCACAAAGCTCTCGGATTTCATCAAAAATATCTTAATTTGTGTTCCAAAGATGAACAAAGGTCTTGTGGCTTTGAAAGAGGGTGAGTAATTAATGACAGAATTTTTGAGTGAACTATCCCTTTAATGTGATTTATTCATTAGAAATCACTAAAGGTGCCCCTAAATTGAAGTTTATTAATATTATCATTATTTCCATTTGGTAATTCATATTGGTAAAGGTTAATCAGACTTTGTCTAATGCATCTAGTAGCAAGACTAAAACAGGACCATGGACAGCTCCCATATTGTGTGCAAAGCTGTATCTGAATTTATTCTATAGCATTTATTCTGATAGACTATTTAGAAACGTTCTTAAGTCATAAGTAGCTCACTTTAACTCTTGTTTAACACTGTTCATACTTGCCCTGGACATGATCCTTCAGAAATCATTTTAATATGCCGATTTGGTGCTCAAGAAATATTTGATATTATTATCAGTGCTGAAAATGGTTTTGCTGCTTAATATCTTTGTGGAAACCATATTACATTTTGTCAGGGTTCTTGTCTGTTCTTTACTTTTGCAACATTATAAATGAATTTACTGTCACTTTTGACTTAATGCATCCATGGTAAATAAAAACATTGATTTCTTTAAAAAATGAAAAAAGAAAAGATATCAAATTGACCTCAAACCTTACAGTTGTGTATGTAAAGCCAAGGTTCCGGTTCCTGAGTACTGGGACAAAACAAGCTACAAAACTGAAATAAGCTGTTTATTAACTTTAAAGGGGTCACATGATGTTGCTAAAAAGAGCATTATTTTGTGTATTTGGTGTAATGCAATGTGTCTACGTGGTCTGAGGTTAAAAAAAACACATTATTTTCTACATACTTTACATTACTGTTGCTTCTCTCTGCCCGGCCTTTCTAAAATGGGTTGAGTTTTACAAAGCTCATCGTTCTAAAAAGCGAGGTGTGCTCTGATTATCCAGCTATTCAGTGTGTTGTGATTGGCCAAGTAGCATGTGACAGAAATATTACGCCCCTTACCATGTTGTGATGGCGTATCCTGGCGCGATGAGACAAAAACAATAAAACCCATTATAAATGAGCCATTTGTTGCATCCAGTGAGGACATAACTACTGATTATAATGACTCATACTGTCTTTTTACGCATAAACATAATACCATGTCTGCATTTGTGATCGATTTGAGTAGCCAGTACCAAATACTTTAAATATGAAAATGTACTTACAGGCTGTGAGTCAGAAGCGCCAAACTGTCCTTGCAAAGTTGGATTTGCCCCATTTTATAGTGTGCAGTTGTACTGTTCTGGAACAGTGTTGTAAATACAACTTAAGCACTGATTTCTAGTTGTGTACTCATTTGGAAGGCCAAACAAAGTACTTTCGCTTTCACAATGAAACATGCTGAGTCTTAACTTTTATGAACAATATCTCTTTGGGTTTGCGACTTCAATCTTTGCAACTTTACAGATCTTATGTATGCATGAACAGCTTGTAACAAAGACAAAGGAAAACATGAAATCGCATCATATGACTACTTTAAACATGGTTACAAATCTATTCATGTTAATGAATGAATTAATTGAGACTACAGGATGGTTTCAAACTTAACTGTCAGCTCAAAAATACCAACCAGATTGTGTGACAGAGCTGACATGGTTGTATTTATTAAAAAGAGAAAAATCAAATAGTACTGAATAAAATGGAAGTGAAAAGTAATTACCGGGGGGTGAGGTTGTGGGACATATTTTGTCCAATCTGAATATATTTTAAGAATCTTTAGGTGTGTTTATGAGGTTGATTGTAAGCACTGATCATACAAATATAGCATGTCAAGAAGCTTGTTCATCTGTGGGAATGTCACTCTGGTCATCCTAAGTCAGCTACAAAAAAGCAGGGTAACAGAAATAAAAGAAAAGCTGAATGACTTTCAAAATTACAGGCGTAAAATGTAGTTTGACCTAGTGTTAAATACTATCTTAACCTGTGGTTTAAAAATAACCTCACCTGGATAAATGTTAACTATTTTTTATTTTAGAACCAATAAGCAAGGATGTAATCTGTGTCATTGCTTAGATTAATGGGGCCTGGGAAGTTCATTCTTCACCCATATCTCCTTATTTCTCTGTTCTTTTAGCAACTCTTCAACTGTCAAGCACTCAAGAAGCTGAGCATGCCTGACAATGACCTCTCCAACCTGCCAACCACCATCGCCAGCCTTGTGAATCTAAAGGAGTTAGATATTAGTAAAAATGGTATATCCTTAACTCCATTTATTCTATATTTGGTTTTTAAAATCTATTCCAAGCCATTTTTTTGTGCTGAGTATATTGGTATGATTGTGTGTAACTGTACCTTTTTACACATATGTCAATGTGGAAAACTGGCTCTATTTCAGGTATTCAAGAGTTTCCAGACAACATCAAATGCTGTAAATGTCTATCAGTTGTGGAGGCCAGTGTAAATCCTATAGCCAAGTAAGTAGAGCTGCTCACATTCCTTAAATCAGAAAGACAGAGTACGTCAATCTTTAGTAATTGTTGTATTATGAACATACGGGTAGCTGACAAAAACATTTTATGTGGTTTTAATAGATTCTAGTTAAAATGTTATGGCCACTCTATCTTTTCATTTTAAAAAAATCATTTTAATCCCATTTTTCTTCACGAGTTTGTTTAAATGGTGTTGTGGATTTTTTTAAAAATACAAGTATTTCATGTCCTTTATATATGGGATAATAAAAGCAGCATGTAAAATAATTATAAAAAGAATAAAAAAATAATTAAAAGAAGCATGTTAATCATGTTAAACATGTTAAACTGTTCCTGTTTTAATCAATTTTAATTTCTTCATTTACACAGCCTTAAAATGTAAAGAGATTGAGCTTTTTGCGTTTTGCACACCTACTATAGTACCTAAGGAAATAAGCCAAAATTAATATTTGAATCTAACACCACTTCAAATAATTGCATTAATATAGAAAACTCTTCTCTTATCCTCTCTGAAGAGGATTTCTTATTGTTTCCCTATAGTTTACACAATAAGAAATTGTTTATTGTATCATACAGTACATGGATTCGCTGCATTTTCTTCACTTTCAAATGGAAGCAAATATTTGTCTTTCTTATCTGGGTTCCTTAGGATAAAAATATAAAGTGAATGTACATGCAAAAGCTAGATGTTTTCATATTTCATACAACCTTTTTTCTCTCTTTTTAAAAAAAAACAATCCATGATTAAACATAGTTTTGAATTCTAAAGCACATTTGTACATTAATAATGCATATTGTAAGTAGATGTCATGCCTTAAAACTGAACCAAACTCCATTTCGGAAAGATAAGACATGCATTTCTTTTTTATCTCAATGTGTTCGTTTGGAGCTGAGCTTCAAATCTTTGATTCAGAAGTTTATGATAGAGGATCAAACATTCAGAATCCAGTGCATGGTCTCTACAGAGAGCCCTTTTCTTCATATTATGATTAAATCAGCCCTCAAGTGACTCCATTTACTGGGATGCTAACAGAGCCAGTAGAAGGGGAAGCGTAGAGGGATTACAGATGGCTCTCACCGCTCCTGAAGTACTTAACGCTTATCAAATCTTAAGGGCACTGGCCTTTGAGAGGGTCTGATCACCTCTCTGTTCCTGCAGGCTCCCAGACGGCTTCACCCAGCTCCTCAACTTGACACAGCTCTTCTTAAATGACGCCTTCCTTGAATACCTGCCTGCCAATTTCGGGAGGTAAGAGCTTCATCTTGGGCGTCTCTGTTCCTGCTCTGCTGGGGATTGTGAAACAGCTCTTTAGCACACCCATCTGAGTTTGTCTGGTTCTTGTAGTTGTCATCGTAGCGTTTTTATTTTTAGATGTTATTTTGTATCCGAGGAGCAGCATGGTGCTGATTCTGGCAGTGATTTGCCTAAAGCTTTCATGAATAAATGGATTCTTGCAGCTCATGTTGGGTTTAATGATGAAACGTTATTTCATTTGCATTGGGGAAAAGGGGATTTATTATTGCGGCTGACATTGGTCAAGGGCTGTTGCATTTAGTTTTGATAAAAGAATCTGGGGAATTCACTCAAAATTAATTGCCCTGACAACACCGTGTATTTGCACAGCTTGTCTGTGTTGTTATAGAGCTTGATTCATTCTCTTCAAGCTCTTTTAGAAAGTGGTAATAACACAATGTTAACTGTACAATGTCCAGACAAATAGCCCTAAGTCTGAACATTTATAGCAGGAAGGGCACATTCATCCTAAAATGATTGACAGTCATTTAAATACTCATGGTGCAGCGCTATTTCGGCACAAATAGCATCTGGTTAAGCTGCATGTGAAGGATTAGTAATATTTTTTTAGTCACATACCACATGCAAAAGTGGCAGAATTCACTCCTATGCTTTTGCTTAAAAAAAAAAGGAAGATGGAGATTTGGAAGTTTTCCAAAAATGATTTCCAATCTGTTTTTCAGATTATCTAAATTACGGATCCTGGAGCTTCGTGAGAATCATCTGAAAACTATGCCAAAGTAAGTCACTTAATTTCTTATAAATAATTATTTGACTCCTGCCAACATAGGATCATTGAATAAATACAATAAAAAAGCATGAAAAAAAACAATAAGACAAATCCTGAATCTGTGTGTCATCAAAATGTTTAAATCTTTTAGTTTCACCAAGAATTTTCATTTATATATATGTATATGTATATTTTTTTTATTTAAAGGGGTCATGAACTGCCTTTGTCCTACATCCTTTGTAGATGGACGCTTCTGTGATTTTGGTTAAAAATGCATAAAAATTCATATCAAATGATCTCTAATAACAAACAAAGCCATGCAGTAGTGTGGTGCGACATTACTGTCGGATCCAAATTCAATTTATCTGCAAATCCTGAATCTAATTGCGCTTTGTTTTTAAATGCATCAGCGGTAAGGGTCAAGTTCTTACTGATGCAGTCCAGAAAAAGTTCATTCACTCTTTCCTAATGTTGGGATCAGAAGGAAGGCAATGCAAGACTGCGTTTTTCCACATCTTGGCACTGTACAGTATCTTGTTGTCATCTGAGTGATCTTTATTGTTTGGTTTCTGTATTGACCTGCGTTTGCCTCTCTCGTTATTTACCTACGTGTGTGAATCAGTGAGTGGGGCTAAACAAGCAGCAATGCAGAAGAAGGCGTTGATATCCCTCTGCAGTGTCAGTGTTTAGCCACACTATGGCTACGTTCACACTGCAGGCAAATGTGGCCCAAATCTGATTTTTTGGGACGGACGAAAGGACACGTATGACTCAGATCTGTTTTTTCATTACAGTGTGAACAAACCACATGGAATCTGATACTTTCAATTCCGATTTGTGCCACTTCCACATGTGGTACTAAATCCAATACAGGTCAGATGTTTTGCAATGCGACCGCAGGCTGAACAGTCATATCAGAATTCATGCAAGTTTTATGTCACTTTTGATCGACGTTCATCACGATTCTGCCCTGATGGGAGTCACTTAAAACATTTTACATTCCCAAAGTTATCAAGACAGCTGCAAAAGGTAGTCAGAAGTACAGTACTGTGTCAGAACTCTATAACATATATATAACATATATACTCTATATACAACTCTATATACAAGCAAAACATGAAGGCTCGTATCATAAAAGTTCCAAACTCAGCTCTCTTCTGTCACATCCTTGTCTTTATTTTTCATATTGCCTGCACATAATTTCGCTGGCTTCTGCAGCAGATCACACTATGAATAAATGTATAATCGCTTACTTTATATCCTCCGTGTTTACTTTTTCATATGACGGCAC
This sequence comes from Labeo rohita, assembly GCF_022985175.1. Lineage (NCBI taxonomy): Eukaryota > Metazoa > Chordata > Actinopteri > Cypriniformes > Cyprinidae > Labeo > Labeo rohita. The sequence goes on along the minus strand of NC_066874.1, from coordinate 19,092,547 downwards.
ACTGTGCAGGTGTTGCCAAGTCCACAGATTTCCTGCAGAGTTGGGATACTTTTTCCAGTTGCTGAGGGTTTTTTTCAACATTCAGAACCATGATCTGTTCACACTGGAAATCTGATATTGGTCACATTTAAAACAAAAATGTGAACCGATATACAACGAAAAAAAATTGGACCAAAAATCGGAATTGTTGTTTTGTCAGACTGGCTTCAGTATAAGCTGCTCTTAGACTAATGAAAAAGTTTTGAATTCTTACAGGATGTTTTATAGTACATATGTAAAAAGATCAAGGGAATTTTGATTTCTCAGTTCTTGACCCCTTTAATGGTGTCCGTTTGCTTCATATTTAGTCTTTACTTCACAACAAGTCTTTGTTTCTGCAACAAGGCACTTTGATTCAATTCTGTTTAAATTTCTTAATTTACATGTCCTTGAAATGTAAAAAGATGGAGTTTTTGTTTTGTACACCTGCTATAGCAGCTGAGTAAATAAGCCAATATCGATATTTGAATCTAACACTGCTTCAAATAATTGCATTAATATATAAAACTCGTATCTTCCCTGAAAAAGGAATTTCATTTAGGCCTAGTTTTTTTATTCATCCCTCAAGAATGTGATTTAGACACAAGCTTGTGTAGCAGACTCAGAATAGCAGTCTACAATGTCATTTGTCACAGTGGGGAAGACCTCTGGACCCCTCTAGAGAGGGACACATATTGCACACGATGGTTTATGCTTGCTGACTTGTTCAGATGCCCTGGTTCAAGACTATTTTTATCTTCCAGCAATAATACCAACTATCTTTCCTTCAAATCCAAACTGTGAGAGCGGTGTTTGGCCTCAAGTAGCATACCGAATGAGGGCCATTTCAAGAATATCATCACAAATATTTGAGTTACAGAATTTTTGTTTTTTCAGAATTTTAAAGGGTTCATTTCTGTCATTAATTACTCACACTCATGTCAAGCTGTAAGACCTGTGTTCATCTTATGAACAGAAATTAAGATATTTTTGATGAAATCCAAAAGCTTTCTGACCCTGCGTATACAGCAATGCAACTACCACATTCACGGCCCAAAAAGGTAGTAAAGACATTGTTGAAATAGGCCATATGACATCAGTGGTTCAACCGTAATTTTTTGTGTGGAAAGAAAACGAAAATAACTACCTTATTTAACGATTTCTTCTATGCACGTTCATGACTGACAACCTTTCTGGACTTTGAATGTGGTAGTTGCGTTGCTGTCTATTCAGGGTCAGAAAGCTCTCAGATTTCATCAAAAATATCTTAATTTGTGTTTCAAAGATAAACGAAGGTCTTACGGGAACGACATAAGGTGAGTAATTAATGACAGAATAAAAATTTTTTGGGTGAACTATCCCTTTAAGTGCATTAACAACCCATAATGTCTGCATATATTTAAAGTGAGATTTGATTTATTTTCTTGTCATGTTGCAGGTCAATTCATAGGCTGTCGCAACTGGAGCGGTTAGACTTGGGAAGCAATGAATTCTCTGAACTGGTAAGAAAGATATTCTCCTATTGAACACTTTTATCAATGGGACAGCTGTTACCTCACTCAGTCTTTTTACCCAGCATGGATTTTGGCTTAGAGGGGGATAGAGGAAGGGGGTAGGGGAGGCTGTTGCCTCCATTCCCAGAGTCTCTTGTCAGATCTCTAGTGCTGCACTGCGTTGGTTGCATCATGCGCTGATCCATTATTCATGAGTTCGTTGAAACACGCAGCGCTTGCCATGACAGAACGTTCACCACTGAGCTGCATTTAATTGGCACACCCAAGCTGGAGTAAACAATGGCAAGGAATTTATCATATGTATACCAGGTAGCCCCACTCACACCAAGCCTATAGCTGTTTAGATCAGTGCCTGATGCTGCCAGTGTTGCATTTATTTATTTGAGTATAAATCAATGAAGAGGTCTGTGAGCAGGCAGGTTACTGTGTCTAGAGGAACTGTTGCAGTTGAACTCCAAAGTAGATATTAATAGCAGATTTTTTTTTTTTCCAGCAATTGACTAATTCTACTAGGAGCTGTTGGTTGATTTTAAAGCTGGTCCATTTCCGATAACCATTTAAACATTATTATAAACAGTATTATTGGCTGGAAAACCAATAATTGTTTGGTGATCAATATCAGTATTTATTTAAAAAGAAATCCACAATATCAATAATAAACTTACAACTCTCAGAAGATTTTAGCATGGTAATGGATATGATAATGCTGGTAAATTGCTGCTACTGTTGTACATTATTGCTGCTGATGCTACTGCAAAAAAACTTGTTACTGCCAATACATATGGTGCTGTGAGTATTTAAGACACAAGTAGCATATATACAGTTGAAGTAAAAATTTTACATATACCTTTCTGCAAAATGTTAATTATATTTCCAAAGTAAGAGGGATCATACAAAAGGGTACATTTAACTTATTTTGTCTTCTGGGAAACGTGTAAGTATTTTCTGTAGCTTCTGAAAAACAGCACTAAATAAAAAAATATATGATATTTGGGCAAAATAAGAAAAATATACACATCTTCATTTTGTTCAAAAGTTTATACCCCTAGCTCTTAATGCATCATTTTTCGTTCTGGAGCATCAGTGAGCATTTGAACCTTCTGTAAAAGTTGCATATGAGTCGCTCAGTTGTCCTCAGAATGAAAAGATGGATCTCAAAATCATATAGTCAGTGTTGGAAAGGGTTCAAATACACAAAAAGGCTGAAAAACCAAAGCATTTTTGGTACCTGAAGGATTTTTCTGAAGATCAGCAGGCAGTTTAACTTTTCAGCACAAACAAGGGACTCATGAACAACTATCACTAAACAAATAAACAAAAAAACAAACAGCTGTGGATCTTTCAGGTAACAACACAGTGCTTAGAATCAAGTGTATGTACTTTTGAATGGGGTCATTTTTATAAATTTAGCTATTCATTTCTTTTGTAGACTACATGTAAACGTCTTTTATGTGAGATATATTATTCAGGTCAGTACTAAATAAAAATAACTCCCTCTTATTTTGGTAAAATAATTACCATTTTGTAGATTCTGCAAGGTGTATGTAAACTTTTGACTTCAACTGTGATAACCCATAGCAGATCTATACAGGCGGAGCTAGGGAGGTGGAAGGGTTTCACAGTAACTCTGACAGCGTGCTACAAAATGCTTTAGTGAATGCTAACCAGCCATTTAAATGTAAAGCATTAGGCTCATTGGCTGCGTATGCAAAATGAACCAATCAGCTTGTGCCAAGTAGTTTAGCGATGTGACGAAAATATATTTGGCTATGTCACCCAGTGCTATTTTGAGCTTCCCAGTACTAAACAGGTGGAGTTTGTAGAGTTTTTACTTTTAAACTTTGTATCAGTGTCATACACACGTTTGGAATATCCAGGGCACTTTGTCCTTGGGTGATGAAAAAATGCATGCGCGCACCAATGCTTCCAAAGGGAACAGATGGTTTGGCATTGCAGTAAGCGTACTTTACTGCTCAAAGCCCCCAAGTAATAAGAGAACACCCATCAACACTTTCTGGTTCTGCTGTCTGGACTTTCAATCTCCGTGTCCCACTTCAGGATGACTTTTCAAATAACTTTTGACCTTTCCTGTTGGCAGCCCCATCGGTGCTGTTTTAATTCGAGCTCAGCTTCTTATCAGACGTTTTAAATATCTCTGATAATGGCGATTTTGACCTGTCTCACCTCAAAAGTTGTTGTCCTTCTCAAGCAACTTTATATATGTATTTATATATGTATCTGTGAAATTGGTGTTTAATGTTTCTCAAGTTTTAGTAACAGGTTAATGTTACTATTAAAAATGGTTAATAAATATTTGTAAGGATTAACTACTTAATGTGACCAAACCATTGTTTTTTATTAAAATGCAAAGTCATACACTAAAAAACTGTTCCAAGTTGCAATCTGCAAGCCTTGTAAATGAACAGAAGGTTAAAAAGCTCATATAATATATAGATTAACCTTCTCTGGTTGATGATCAACATTATCTGAAGGTTAAGCATCTCCCCAAGTTTCAGGCCATATTTTGTACTTTATTCATGAAAGTGCCAAATCCTTAATGAGAAAAACAACAGCACATTAACAAGCAATAATCCTCAACTGAAATATTACTCAGTGGTTTCCTCAAGCATTTTTGGATGCATTGCATCATGTCAGGTAATCATGGCATAGCAGTTGCACAGCCTGAAAACAATCATTAGTTTAATTTATTATAGCTTTGTTGGTGCCATGTTCTTTTAGGCATTTATTTCTCTCTAACAGCACACATTCCCCAAACAATGAGTGTTGAGATGGGAGCACTGATGGCATGAGGCATTTGTCAGGATATCTGACTCTTGCTGTGATGTTGGCAGATGTTGGCTGGTGTGGTGCCCTAAGCTGCAGATAGTTTCTTAATTGAAGTCCTTGCTGAGGGAATCATGAAGGGACAGATGCTAAGGCTCAAAGGGAGAGAAAAGCAGAGAGCAGCCATTAGGAACTGACTGAGTCTGCGGCACATAGGGGATTTGGGGCTGTTGAAACTCAATTTAAAACAATTTGTTTTTGAAGCCGCTGGAATCTTGTCAAGATCTTGCTTTTATTATATAAGAATTGGTTATTGGTTTCATCACCTTATAATGTTTGTGCTGACTTTAAATGATTCAGAGGATATGCAGTAAAGTGGTTTGATTTAATATTTGAAACCCACTCTAAGGTGTTTTTTTTTACATGAAAATAGGCTCCAATATTTCCTATTTACAGTAATGTTTTTTAAACATCTTGATGTAAAAAAGCAAATCAAGCCTCTTTGAGGATTTATCAGACAATTTACAACACATTTATTACTGCATAATGTCTCTGTTTAGTAGCTGTTTAAGCCTTAGTTTGGGGCTTTTATTTCAAAATGTTCAATGCATTAAAATTGTACATTTTATAAAAGTTTCTAAAGTTTCTAAGCTACCATAATGATTCAGATATCATTCATAAACTGCTATGCATCTAAGATGCACAACTGTACTTATTTTTCTTTTGTTGATTATGACCCACTTTAATGTTACAGCCAGAAGTGCTGGAGCAGATCCATAGTTTAAAAGAGCTGTGGTTGGACAACAATTCATTACAAACCATACCAGGGGTAAGCGATTTCAAAAGTATAATAAAATTCCAGAGTTAGCATCTATTGCATGTACTAAATATCAGCCCTGTTATAACTACATATAAAATACTAGTAAGGGCTTAAAGGAACACTCCACTTTTTTTCAAAATAGGCTCATTTTCCAACTCCGCTAGAGTTAAACAGTTGAGTTTTACCGTTTTCGAATCCATTCAACCGATCTCCGGGTCTGGCGGTAGCACTTTCAGCAAAGCTCAGCATAGCTCATTGAATCTGATTAGACCGTTAGCATCTTGCTCAAAAATGACCAAAGAGTTTCGAGATTTTCCCTGACTCTTCTGTAGTTACATCATGTACTAAGACTGACGGAAAATGAAATGTTGCGATTTTCTAGCCCGATATGGCTAGGAACTATACTCTCATTTCGGTGTAAGAATCAAGGAACTTACCATGGGTGTACCATGGGTGCAGCAGGTGCAATAATATTACGCAGTGCCTGAAAATAGTCTCCCTGTGCAAGCAGGTGGTCACATTGGTTATGTTGACGGAAGTTAGCCTATTTACAGGTGCTGCGTAATATCATTACACCTGCTGCACCCATGGTGCACCAGCAAAGTTCCTTGATTATTACGCCGGAATTACAGTATAGTTCCTAGCCATATCGACCTAGAAAATTTTCATTTTTCGTCAGTCTTAGTACACGATGTAACTCGATGTAAGTCGAGTTTAAATAGGAAAAATATCAAAACTCTTTGGTCATTTTTGAGCAGGATGTTAATGGTCTAATCTGATTCAATGATCTATGCTAAGCTATGCTGAAAGTGCTACCGCCAGACCGGAGATCGGCTGAATGGATTCGAAAACTGTAAAACTCAACTGTCTAACTCTAGGGAGTTGGAAAATCTCAAAAAAAAGTGGAGTGTTCCTTTAAAGTATGAAATATTTTGTCATGATTTACTCTCTCCCATGTAATTCTGTCATGTAATATGGTGTTGGAAGAACTTGAGCGCGAGTAAATGATGAGAAAATCTTTGGGGGAACTATTGGAATTTGACAATGTGACATTTTAGTACTCTAGACTATAATGTATGTATAACGCATAATATATGATTTCTTTCATTTATCTCTCTTGTCATCTGCTGAAGTCTGTTGGGAAACTGAGGCAGCTGCGGTATCTAGACTTGGCCAAGAACAGGATTGAGAGTCTGGATGCAGATATCTCTGGCTGTGAGTCCTTAGAGGATCTACTCCTCTCCTCCAACATGCTGCAACAGTTACCTGATACAATAGGTGAAGTTCCACTGCTTACTTTTTGGAAGCATTTGAAGTTTTGCCTTTCAGTATAAGATACAGTGTATCTTTACAATGTTAAACCATTTGTCACAGGAAAGTTGAAAAAGTTGACAACATTAAAAGTTGACGACAACCAGCTCACCTCACTGCCTAACACCATTGGAAGGTTAGTAGCTCACTTACGACTCGTCCAGCTGTGTGAAGGAAAAATGACAAAGGCAGAAAATATCTTTGAGGTGTCTTAGATCGTAATCCCTGAACATTCCTCTGATGGAATAAAAAACAGTTTTTTTAAGGATTAGTTCACTTTCAGAATTAAAATTTTCCTGGTAATTTACTCACCACCTTTTCATCCAAGATGTTCATGCCTTTCAAAGAAATTACGTTTTTTGAGGAAAACATTCCAGGACTTTTCTCCATATAGTAGACTTCAATGGTGGCCAACGGGTTGCAGTTTCAATGCAGCTTTTAAAGCCTGTACACAATCCCAGCAAATTTATATACTTTTTAACTACAAATGCTCATCTTGCTCTAGCTGTGCGATGCACATGTGCGACTTCACGCATTATGTAATCACGTTGGAAAGGTTACTTGCGGTTAGTTCCTCATCTGTGTACTCGAGTTCAAAAAGGTAGGGCAGGGGAAAAACTGCATCTCATTTTCTCCTCAAACTTCAAAATCGTCCGACATTGCTCTATTACCTTTTTTTGTAAAGGGCGTTTGACTTTCTTTGCATGTTTGCTTTGTAAACACTGGGTAGGTGTTTCCGCCTACGTCATGCGCGACCTTTCCACCCTGACTACGTAATGCGTGAAGTGGAGCTAGTGCAAGGCTATTAAAAAGTTTTCTGAAGCTGCAATGAAACTGCAGTTTGATCCTTCAACCCGTTGGCCACCACTGAAATCCACTATATGGAGAAAAATCCTGCAATGTTTTCCTCCAAAAATGTAATTTCTTTGCTTCTGAAGAAAGAAAGACATGAACATAAATTGGAAATTATGAGGATTTTTTTTATTCTGGAAGTAAACTAATCTTTTAAGTTGGGATTTTGTTGTGGTTTATAGCCATATAATAAACCTTAATGACTTCAACCTTTGAAATTATATAGTTTTTTATGACGACATTCGATGACATTGTACTGTAGCTTGTACTCTCAGTATTGGATTTTTACTGAATTGCCATCTGGGGCACGATATAACAATTCTGCTGTCGTTCTGGCAGTTTTTCTCACCCCAGCATGAGAAAATACTGACTGTCAACTTCAGTGTGACTCTCAGCAATGTTAGCAATGTCTTTAGATCTTTATTACCTAAATTTGAGGGAAACAATGTGTGCAGCTAATAGGAAAAAGCATGAGATTCTGGAAATTAAAGTGTACAATTATTTAAAAATCCTAAAAAAAGTAATTGTATCATTGTTTATCTAAAATGTACATTGATATCTAATACATTTTAGCTAAATAAAGAGTTTTATGTTTTTATTGGTCATTTTACAAAATGAGTGCCATTTGTGTCATATAATGTGTTCAAAACATGTTCAAACGTTTAGAATCAGTATGTTTTTTTTTCCCCATAAAATTAGTTAAATTTTAATTAAACTAAAACCCTGTAACCTCTGATGGCATAATTATATTGCTACATACAGTTTTATGCAAAAGTTTGGGAACCCCTTGCAGAATCTGTGAAAATGTAAATAATTTTAACAAAATCATACAAAATGCATGTTAATTTTTATTTATTTAGATATTTTACATAAAAGATGTTTACATATAGTCCACAAGACCAAAAATAGCTGAAATTATTTAAGTAACCCCCTTCAAAAGTTTAGGAACCCTTGTTTCTTAATACTGTGTGTGGTTACTTGAATGATCTGTTTTTTGTTTTCTTTTGTTTTCTTTTGTTTTGTGATGGTTGTTCGTGAGTCCCTTGTTTGTTCTGAACAGTTAAATTAAGCACTGTTCTTCAGAAAAGTCCTCCAGGTCCTGCAGATTCTTCAGATTTCCAGCATCTTTTGCATATTTGAACCCTTTCCAGTGACTGTATGATTTTGAGATCCATGTTTTCTTACACAAAATAAGAAAAATTTGGACATATTCATCCTGTTCAAAAGTTTTCACCCCCCGGCTCTTTAATGCATCGTGTTTCCTTCTGGAGCATCAGTGAATGTTTGAAACCTTTTTAATAGTTGTATTTAAGTCCCTCAGTTGTCTTCAGAGTGAAAAGATGGATCTCAAAATCAAAAATCACTGCTGGAAAGGGTTAAAATATGCAAAAGATGCTAAAAAACTGAAGAATCTGCTGGACCTAGAGGTTTTTTTCTAAAGAACAGTGCTCAGTTTAACTGTTCAGAACAAACAAGGGACTCATGAACAACCATCACAAAACAAAAAAACAGTCGTAGATCATTCACATAACCACAGTAATTTTGAAAGGTGTTATTTTAATAATTTCAGCTATTTTTTGGTCTTGTGGACTATATGTAAACATGTTTTATGTAAAATATCTTACTCAGGACAGTACTAAAAAAATAAAAACACGCATTTTGTATGATTTCTCTTTTTTTGTTAAAATTATTCACACCTTCACAGATTCTGCAAGGGGTTCCTTAACTTTTGCATAAAACTATCTTAAAATGAGTTAATTTACCTTGAGATGGCTCAGTGTAATTAATTAACACTGAAAATTTTACCTTATATAGTTTTGATGAAATCCACAAATTCATTTTACAAATTGCAAACTGGCTAATCAGGCTGGCTTTAGATTTTTACAGCAAAATCATATTGGAAATTCAGGGACGAGGTGTATATACCATATTATTTGCCATATATTATTATTAAGAGGTCATATTTTCTGCAAACTGCCTTTTTCATTTGTCATAGCTGTCACCACTACCTCATTCCTGTGATACTATACTCCATGCATCTCTCTTCTTGGTTTGTCATTGCTCGGTTCTGTGTGTTGTGTTAATCAAACATGCATCTTAAATGGGCACCTCAGTGCACGTGGCAAAACCGGGTAAGTAGACCAGCGAGTGTTTGTATTCCCCACACGTCTGCCACAGCATGTTTATTTAGGCAAGGGCATACCTTTGCATCCATATCTTGCTTAAAGAGACACAATGAAAGCCCTGCATATGGAAGGCCAGCTGGAGCGGTCTGCTAAAACAAATGTTAGACTAATGACCTTACTTAGCTTAACAAATATACATTGACCTCTTTCAAATTCATTAAATTTTGACATAAAGGGGGAGAAAAACTAAGGAACAAAATACAGCAAAGATTTAAATGACTGATGTGAGGTCCATTACTAAAAATACTAAAACTCATTTGACTCAATAAACACTGTGGCATATTCCAGATCATTGTAAATGTTATAAACTAACATAAGGTTTGTTTAAAGAACCCAGTATTTCATAGGATGAGTGCTTTTTACAACCACCAGAATTGTGTTGCAGAATAGTATATTTAGTAAATTCATCATCAGTCCCTTTAACATGTCTTCTGTTAATTCATACCTTTTTTTACGTGGAGACAATGATTCCACATAACTCATAATTCTCATATTCATTAACAAAACTCATTTATTCCCTGTCTTAAATTGATATGAGCCATAGACACTGATACTATTTAAATTCAATGTACTTGTTTGCACATTGTAAACATTTGAATGGGATGTTAGAATGTAAATTGCATATTAAAGGAATAGTTTACTTTACTTATCTTTACTGACCTTCTTTGTCTTCTAAACCTATATGACCTTCTATTCTTCCATGGAACACAAAGGAGTAAATATTGATGAATGCACTGATCCCCTTTTTCCACTGAAAATGAACAGGAAGTAGGCCTGAAAAGCTCCAAAATGACAAAATAGGACCATAAGCATCAACAGCTAGTGTCTGTACTGCATAGTCCAAGTCTTCTGAAGACATAAACTTTAAGAAAAGGATGTAAATACAGGGTACAATGTACTGTGTTAATATGAAGGAAATTTCCATATTGATTTCCACAGGTGTATTACCCACATTTTAAATTATGCATTGATTTGTGCTGTGTTTTTTGGTGAATGTCTGTAAACTTAACAGATAATTACCAGTATATTTTCTGTGTTTCTACAGATTTTTCTTACAGTGTATGATTACCTGTGAAAACTCATTTACCTTCCCTTGGAATTATCATTGATTCTAATGGTGTTATTTATGATTTCAGAGCAAGGTTTTCTGTAAATAATCAGGCCTGTTTCTCACACAAAGCTTTTGTATGGCTTTAGAAAATAAAATAGTGCACAGATTGTCATGAACTACATTTATGATGTTTTTGGAGCTTGACAGCCTGTATCCTCATTCACTTTCATTATATAAAATAGTGTTTACAAAAACAAAATCATATGGGTTAAAAAAAAAAAAGGCGAACTATTCCTTTAATACTTTGGATAAACCTGCTATTTAACCTTAACTCTAAACAAGAGTCATTCACTACTGTAGAAGCAATTATTTCTTTATCTGCTGACCTTTAAAGAGACGTCACTTGATGTATACATTTATCTTATCATCTCATGAAGTGTTTTCAATAGGCTTTCAATAGGGATTAAGTGACGCTGCATAACTGCACACTCCTCACCTGCTTTCTCTTACATCTGCCAGTTTATCACTTTTAGAGGAGTTTGACTGTAGCTGTAATGAACTGGAATCCCTGCCTCCCACCATTGGCTACCTGCACAGTCTTCGGACATTTGCTGCCGATGAGAACTTCCTGACTGAGCTGCCCAGGGAGGTGAGTATTAGTGTTATGTGCTTTCTATGGTATTAATAATGAGGGAAATCAAAGGCACATTCTCTATATATTTTACCTCTCTTTGTGCTTAAAATTCATCCTAGACCAGCAAAGTGGGTTAGATGTTTGCCAGTTTAAATAACCAGCTCAAAACCATAAAAACTGTCAAGACAAGTTTAAGAACATTTAGGTATGTTCAATCTGGTCTACAGCAATAACTTAGCCAACTTAGATCAACACTTCTGAACTAAAATCAGTTAACAAAGGCCATTTTGGAATTTTTCATTAATTTTTTTTTTCAACAGGGCTCAGAAATTACTTGCCAACAAGGCCACTTTTTTAAGCTCAACTTCAGAACTTAGATCTGGGTGTTTGGATCTGGATATTTTAATAGCTGTTATATTGATTAAAAAAATGTCACTTAAAAGCTGTTAACTTAAATTACCATTCAGAAGTCAGGGGTTTTTGAAAGAAGTCTCTTATATTCATAAAGGCTGCTTTTATTTAATTAAAAATACAGTAAAACAGTAATACTGTAAAATATTACCATTTTAAATAAAAGCTGAATTTTCAGCAGCCATTACTCCTGCCTTCAGAAATCATTCTAATATGCTGATATGCTGAAAAAAAAGGTGTGCTATTTAATATTTTTGTGGAAACCATGATGTGTCTTTTTTCAGGATTCTGTGACAGAAAAACAGCATTTATTTGAAATAGAAATCTTTTGTAACATTATAAATGTCTTTACTCACTTTTGAACAATTTAGTGTATCTGTGCTGGGAAAAAAATATTACTTTCTCAAAAAAAAAGAAATGAAAAAAAAATACTAACCCTAAACTTTTAAACAGTACTATATTTGCTGGGCAGAATCCAAAATGAACAATGTTTGCTTTGCAACACACAAAGCTATGGCTGCGTTTTAGTGCCACGTTAATCTTTAAAATGTAAAAAAATCCAAGATTACGAGATTAAAGTCGTAATATTTTGAGAATAAGGTTGAAATCACGAGAATAAAGTCGAAATGTTTTGAGAATAAAGTCAAAATATGTTGACAATAAAACCAAAATTTGAGAATAAAGTAAAATTTATGAGAATGAAGTCAAAATGTTTTGAGAATAAAGTCGAAATGTTTTGAGAATAAAGTCAAAATTATAAGAAATAAGTCATAGCAAGTACGAGATTAAAGTTATAATATTTTGAAAGTACATTTTAGCCTATTGTGCGAGCAAATCGCCCAGATTGGGAGCACTGGGAGATATTCCAAAGTCTTTCAAAATTGGTCAGTTTTATAGCGAAATACAAGCAATATATCTACTACAATAATGTGGGTTTTTTTACACTCTTTAATGTGGTGTGACAAATCACTGTATTCGCCTCAGTTTAAGCTGCATTTGTGACTCAGTCATCTTTCTGATTGCAATGAAACATTTGTTTCTTTAAAGGAGGCTATATCGTTTATATCATGCTACAAACTTGAAATAAAAAGGAAAAATGCATTTATAATTTGAAAAACAGATACATTTGTGATAGAACTGACAGAATTGGAAGGCTGATCTATGTTATATTAAAACAAACAAAGCACAAAATTATTGTGATTACTGGGTGGCTGGCGCGCTACAAATAGTGAATAAAAAACGTTAAATATTATTTCCAGTCATTTACTGTATTATACCGTGAATAAAACAGCTTGTGAATAGTCACTTAACGTTAAATACCTCAGAAAAGACAACAATATAACTTGTTAATGAGTTGGAGTTAGAGGCCTTTTAGCCTTTTATTGTTGTTTTTAATTAAATACATGTGAGGAATTAAAAGATTGAATGCCACAGATGTTTTTGCAGAGAAGTTGGTGGAATTTTCACAAAGAAAACAGTATAATTTTATGAAACGAATGTCTCATTGTAATCGAAAAGACGATTGATACACATGAATACAGCAGTCTGTCATGCCACATTCAGAGTGTGAAAAACACATTATTGGAAGACATATTGTTTGTATTTCACTATAAAACTGACATATTTTGAAATCTGACTTTGTTTTGCATTAAAGGTACCAACAGCGCAAAGCTTATTGCTATTATTGGGTGACTGGCGCACTACAAATAGGCTTAATGAATGCAATCAAAGATGTGAAATATTATTTCCAAGCATACTGTCCCTGCGAGTATAACACATGGTGTGATTTCTGCTAATAATCCCACATATATTCACATAAATTCCGGTGGCCTGGTAACTTCTCCTGGTGCTTCCAATCTGGGCCATCTGCATGTGCAGGCTATACTCTAAAAATACTACAACTTTAATTCTCGCAATTTCAACTTTATTCTTAAAACATTTCAACTTTATTCTCAAAACATTTTGACTTTATTCTCGAAATGTCGATCTTATTTTCAAAATATTTCAACTAGGGCTGTCAAACAATTAATTGCAATTAATCGCATACTAAATAAAAGTTTGAGTTTGCCTAATATATGTGTGTGTACTTTATGTAATTATTATGTATATATAAATGCACACAAATTAATGTATATATTTAAGTGAAATATGTTATTTATGTACAACATATTTTTATTTATATATAATAGAAATTATATAAAAATGCTAATAAATACATATACTTGTAAATATTTCTTAAATATGTACATGAATGTGTTTGTATTTAAGTACATAATAATCACAAACAGTACACACACATATATTAGGCAAACTCAAACTTTTATTTTGTATGCGATTAATTGCGATTAATTGTTTGACAGCCCTAATTTTGACTTTATTCGGAAAATATTACAACTTTAATCTCGTAATTTTAGTTTTTACATTTTTTTAACATGGCACTAAAACACTGTCGTAAGTTATATTAAACAAAGCTATATTAAAGTTGTAGATAAACATTTAAATATAATACAGGATGTACATTTTTGGCTACCACATTTTGAGATCCACTGAACTGGCTGAAAACAGGACAGCCTAAATCTGTAAAACCAAATGCACAGTAATGTCCTGCTGACCTTCACTTGCTGTATTGACAGAATACAAGAGACATTTTACCTGAGAGAAAGATAGAATGCTGATATTCAACAAAAAAAAAAAAGCTGACAAAATTGCATCTTACCAGAGCTATCATATCCTGTCCTGTGCTGCAGATTGGAAACTGCAAGAATGTCACGGTCATGTCCTTGCGCTCCAATAAACTGGAGTTTCTGCCTGATGAAATTGGACAGATGACAAAGCTACGTGTTCTCAATCTAAGTGACAATAGGTAACACCTGATGTTCCTGTATTTTTTTTACACCCTGTGCACGCATTTGTCAACATTCACACCAAGACATGATCTTCAAAATTGTGTAATGAATAATCAGACATTATGTGCTTAAAGTTTAGAAAGTGCCTCTTCAAATCTCTCTGATGATTTGTCTTGATCGATTGATGTAAGCATTGTGTTTATTATTTTCCATAATGGTACAGTAATGAGGCATGACATCAGAAAAGCACCTGGCCTTTCCACAGGTTAATTAAGAAAGCTCTTTATGAACTGTGTGGACAGTTTAGATGCTCTGACTGCGATCCTATGGAAGCAGAGTAATTAAACTTAACCAAGACTAAACGCTGCATAGCTATTAGAGTACCTGAGTTAATGGGGTTTCCTAAGTGAACAGAATCACCACAGGTCTTCATAACATTTTAACTACAACTGTCTCATTTGGCTTTTGCCATACATGTTTTGCCTCATGAACTAATTCTTAATGTTCTGTTTTAGGTTAAAGAATCTTCCCTTCACTTTCACTAAATTGAAAGATCTTGCTGCACTCTGGTTATCTGACAATCAGGTTGTTATCCAGACCTCCTCTTTTAAATTGTGTACAAAGTCTTAACTATATAGTACTTGGACCAGTTTTTAACCACATGAACAGTTAATGCAGTGTAAAAAAAATATGTGAAATGTACAGTAAAAATTGGCAGCGGTGGCTGCCAAAACTTTACTGTAAAAAACATGATAGTAAAAATTGTATATAATATGATAATAACACAACTTTTTCACTGTTTCATAGACAAAATTTTTGTATTCAAAAAAGTATTTTACTGTAAAATTAAAGTGCATTAAATGCCCTATTAGATTTAATGTAGTTTTCACTGTATATAGTAAGGCCATTTAAAATAGCCAGTTAACAGGTTTTTACATTGCAGTTTTACTATTAAAATTATAATAATTGCCCCCAGTTAGTGTTTGGACAAATAAAAAACAATGTATGAATGCCATTTTTACAATTATGTTTAACCAGATGCCACTTGGAGTTATTTTTCTATTGCATTCAATGGTGGTAATACATTTTTAATGCTTTTTTATTTATCCAAATTCTACAAGGGGTCCACTGTATTTAATCATTTGTGACCCTGGACCACAAAATTGTATTTGTAGCAATAGCCAAAAATACATTGCATAAGTCAAAAATATCGATTTTTCTTTCATGCCAAAAATCATTAGGATATTAAGTAAAGATCATGTTCCATTAAGATATTTTGTAATATATTTCCTACTGTATATATCAAAACTTAATTTTTGATTAGTAATATGCATTGCTAAGAATGTAATCTGAACAACTTCAAAGGTGATTTTCTAAATATTTTTATTTTTTTGCACCCTTAGTTTTTCAAATAGCTGATTCTCAGCCAAATATTGTTTTATCCTAACAAACCATACAACATTATGGAAAGCTTATTTATTCAGCTTTCAGATCAAGAAATTAACCCAAAATTGGTTTTGTGGTCCAGGGTCACATTTGTGAAATGTGGTTAAAAGTGGTCAAAATACATACTGGCATTTAATAAATCTGATTTGGTATTTGATTTAGTAGTTGTGTTTACAACAGTTCTTTTTGTTATTCAGTCCAAGGCCCTTATCCCCCTTCAAACAGAGGCTCACCCTGAGACCAAACAGAGAGTCCTTACCAACTACATGTTTCCTCAGCAGCCTCGGCACGATGAGGGTACGAATAAATCAACCGTTTCTCTTTTCTTTGATTTTACATTTTACTGGATTTAAACTTTCAGATGGATGTGTGTTTTCCATGCTGCAGATTACCAGTCTGACAGTGACAGCTTTAATCCCACTCTCTGGGAGGAACAGAGACAGCAGAGGATGACAGTGGCATTTGAGTTCGAGGACAAGAAGGAAGAAGAGGACAACTCAGGAAAAGTGAAGGTCCCCTTAAGAATTGAAAACGTAAACCTCTTTGGCCCTGTCTACACCTGGAATTAACATCCATCTTGGGTGATCTGCTCACACATGTTAATATCAGATGTAACCAGGGCCACTGCTGTATCTGGTTAGCTGGGATTTATAAAAAACCACCTTTAAGCATTAGAAAAGGTCATGTCTTTGGCATATGGGCTAAATCCTCTTCCCTCTATCTGCAGGTTGAGATTAATCTGAAGCGCTATCCCACCCCTTACCCAGAAGACCTAAAGAACATGGTGAAGTCAGTGCAGAACCTGGTGGGTAAAACCACTCACCCCCTCAACACTGAAAAATGTTCTTCTGGGACCAATATGGAGCTCCACAGCCAAGACAAGTATGAGCCCAAGTGGCCCATTGCTCCTAAAGAGGTAATGCTTCTTTATCTTATTTTAGCACAGTGCCTACCCGCGTTCATAGATCAATGTCTCTGAATTTGGCTACAAAGTGCATTAAAAAAAAGAAAAGAATAGCTCAGACTCTGAATTTTGATTGTGCGAGCCACATTTGAAGCTGCTGAGGATTTTAAACAAGGATCCAGGGACCTTAAAGTTGTTTAGGGATGCAAAAGCTGAAGGTACACTATGTAACTTTTCACGCTTTAGTGGTTCATAAACAAAATCGCATGTAGCCGGAGCTACTTTTATATATGGTCGGTTTATATATGCAACCAGCAACCTGCTGTCCAAAAAAACATATTTAAAAAGCATTTAAGTATTCAAATCTTAGATGTTTACTAAGATCCTTTTATTATCTATTGAAACCCACAATAATAATTTAAAATATCAGTAAGGTTAACATATATAAAATCATAATTTATCGGGTACTTTCAGTTGGGAGGTGGCTGCGAGTTTCAAAACATTTCGTTTTTATATGTGAACAGATGTTCAGAACTGTGCTAGCTAACCATGTGATGACTAGCATCTTTTAGCTAGGTTCAAAAGTATCTAAAATCACTACCGAAACAGTCATGACTGAATCATCTGGTGAAGTTTCAGTAGTGGCATCTTTTTTTTGGTGTTATCCCATGAAATTGTCACTACCTTAACAGTCATGACCGAAACATGTCATCATTGTTTTGGTAGTGACAAAAGGGAACACAAAATCCTTTATTTGGAGGAAATTTTAATACAGTTATGCAAACTTTTAGCATTTTAGTATGTTTTAGTAGTGTTTTAGTATCGGGTTAAAATTCTGTAATGTGATGTGGACACTACCAAAACATTACTGTCACTATTGAAAATGTGCAGCCACGAAACATGGGATGTTTAGTCAGAAATAAAGTATACTGAATTATCAAGTAGGATGTGATGATAGTGTTTTGTTTAATGTATATTTAAACTAATAAATCCTTAAGTCTGAGTATGATTCAGTATGAACTTAAAAATATTGTTAAAATTGTAATTGTTATTAATTTACCCTCTGAAAACTTAAAAAAAAAAAAAATGTATATATATATATATATATATATACACATATATACAAGGAAGATGTAAGCAAAATCTTAATAGGTCAATATAAGCCTTCTTATTAAATTATATATTACTGTGTTTCGGTAATGACAAATTTGGGGAGAGGACAAATATTCCAAAACTTTCTGAAAATCTGAGAATTAACTGCACTATTACTAGAAATGTGTACCTTGGATATTATACAGTTTGCATACATACAAAATTTGTGGAAAAAGACATTTTTTTAAGATGTTACCAACTCTGACTTTGAACCAATTCTGTAGAATATATGAGAAGTCATGCAAATCAGAATATAAACACATATTATAGTCGTACTGTAGTGATTCAGCATAATATATTATTGATTTCAAAATAAAAGTTACATAGTGTATCTTTAAGTTGTTTTTTATTTATATAAATTTGAGTTTATTGCAATCATTTTAACATATAATAATAATTCAGTTTAATGATAATATACACTACCGTTCAAAAGTTTGGGGTCAGTACATTTTTATTGTTTCTTTTTTTTTTTTTTAAGAAATTAATACTTTTATTCACCAAGGATGTATTAATTTAATAATTAAAAGTTTATTAAAAGTTAATAATAAATAATTTACATTGTTATAAAATATTTATATTTTGAATAAACACTGTACTTTTTAAACTTGTTATTCATGAAAGAATCCTGAAAAAAAAAAATTACAGGTTCCAAAAAATATTTGGCAGCACAACTGTTGATATTATCCAACATTGATCATTCTAATAATAAATCCGCATATTAGAATGATTTCTGAAGGATCATGTGACACTTAAGACTGGAGTAACAGCTGATAAAAATTCAGCTTTTCATCACAGGAATAAATTCTATTTTAAAGTATGTTAAAATAAAAAACATTATTTTATATTGTAAAAACATTTTGCAATATTACTGTTTTTTTTTTCTATATTTTTAATCAAATAAATGCAGCCTTGATGAGCATAAGAGACTACTTTAAAGACTATTACAAGTCTTACTGACCCCAAACTTTTGAACGGTAGTGTATATCATATTTATTATAATAATAAAATATTAAGAACAATTTATTGAACATTTATGTCATCTTAATAAAAACAATCAGAGGCAATGTGTTATGCAGATTACACATGGTAAAATGACTGTAATGCACAGCCTCTCATGGCTTATTGCGTCAATATCCATTACTTTGGAGTTTTTGCAGTTTATTTTGTCATTGAATCACGAGACACTTGTAGATAAGTGGGTATTCGTTTGCAGGTGACGGAACGAGAGGTCAAAGACTTTTCTAAACCACCAATGTCTGATCAAGGTGTCATCCTCAACTCAGCCATTGACATCCCAAAACGCAAAGACAAAGAAGATCTGACTGAAAGTTCGGAAGTATGACGAGTTTTCTCTTTCAATCTTCTTTCTTTTAAATGCTAGATGCCTTTATCCTTTTAAATTATTTATGCACAGTAACATATCGGGGTTGCAGCTTATTTTAAGCTCCCCTTAACCTTTCATAGCAGTTATAATGGAAAATGATTGTAAACACTTAAGGGATTTCCAAAGTCAATCATTTTAAAACAGAAGGATGAGAGTGTGTAATGAAATTCAGGCAGTAGTTTCTTTGTTTTCGAAGGCCTGGTATTTGCATCCTCGGTGTCTGAGTCAGTTCGGTTGTATGTATAGAGAGTGTTGAGTATAGTGCTGAGAGTGTTTGTTAAAGGTTATCTGAACCTGCGGAGATAAAATACACAAAGATCAGTGCCAATGTTTCATCTCTCACAGCCAGCAACCCCCCTCCTCAACCGCCAGAGCTGCAGTGTTGTTTAGGACACAGGATAACGACCAAGTCATTAACTTTGCCTATGAATATTAGAGAGAGCTGGTGCAATTAGTAGTGAATGTCACACTAACCTTGTAGTATGCTTCGTGTTTTAGTAACTCACTTTTAAAATATCCTACACTTGTTTATTTACTAGAAATCTAGACCTGCAGTGTTTGTACTCTGTAGCACTGCTCCGAATACAGCTGGCAATCTTTTCGTAAACAGAAAGGTCAGCGTGAAATGTCAAGAACACTCAGAGGATCCATTAAAGGTTCCTATATGAAAATATGAATTGAATTCAGGAATGCTAAGGTGATTTGAGTAAACTCTAATGAATCTCAAGGAATTATGCAAACACAGCTACATTCATAATTCATTCATTGATGCCAGGCTTTTCTATGCTTGCAGTAGCTCTTTGTTTAGAATAGCAAGTGCATGGTGTATTGTGTCCATCGCAGCTTGGCCTCACACTGCTTCCCCCCATGGTCTCAGAGACCCCCCGGCCAAACTGTGGAGCGACAAATATTCGTAATATTATCAGGGTTATCGGGACCTTGGGAGTACCAGTGCCATAAACCTCATGTATCTTACACATTCTTTTCTTTCTAGACCATGAGAATCCATTTTTGTTTGTTTGTTTGTATATATGTATGTATGTTTGTTTTGCTTAGATTTCTTTACATCGCGTCGTTCCCAAGCCGCAACAGCCAGAGAATACGAGCCTGGCCGTTACTTCCTCTTCCTGTTTCTGCCTCATAGTAAGTGGCTGAGAGACCAGACAGCAGTAAATCAGCTGAACATATGGGGTGGCTCATTTCAACTGCCTTCAAAGCAAATTCAATTCATTTTCTCAGACACCCCCATTGTGGGTGAAACATTTGTTAAATACATGCATGGGTTTGTTTCCCATAATGAAGTCAAAACCAAAAAAAAAAAAAATTTGGTAACTCCCAGTCCATCTGTTTCCAGCATAACGTCAGTGTTCGAATTGCAGGGGGGCTAGATGGTCATTTAAATTTATCACAGCAAGAGATTGCTGTCTCTATGACATTTCAATTAAATATTCTCAGCAATAACTAAGAAATATTAACAGTAAAATAAAATAGTATTTAAAGGGAACCCTGGATATTAAGTCTTGTATGGCTTAATATAACATAAATGATGTCTCTAATTGAAATATCTAGTAGAAAACCAATGAAAGATTCACGTTATTTAAAAAAATCCACATCATTTTATACATATTTTGGACTATGGGGGTGCAGTTATTTCAGTGATGTAAAATGGCTGCGCTCTGTGAGCTACTGGCACTACCCGTTGCTATTTTTACCACAACACGACTTGAAAAAAAACTTACTGATACGATTACCACAGCTACTGAAAGAGCTTTCAGGTGGTGCCAGATAAAAGCACAGGCTTAAACCAAATGCCATACCATCGATTTTTTTCCCCACCAGGGGCCAATTTTACTAACAGCTTGCGGCAGCGCAAACCGTCTTTTGGTGTTAAAATTGTACTGTCAGGTTTTACTAAAGACACGAAGCAAAGAATTAGCGCTGAAAAGGTGGGGACACAGTTGTTTTTGCACCTGACCTTATTGAATATGCATTTGTAGGAGTTTCCCTTTCAGACACAAAGTTTATGGGAGGAGAGTTTACCAACATTTGCACTTGTCAAATTACTGGCATTTGCACCATTATTTAACACCCAAAAAAAGCATGTCTTAAACTAGTTTGCGCTTGAAATGGCTGCAATTATTGTTGTTAGGAAGAGGCACCGCAGAGAACAGAGAGCACGTTGTAGAAGGGAAAGGATTTTTTCCTCATGTATTGATTAATTTGTAATGCCAGAAGAACACATTCGAACATATTGTTTCCCCAGCCATGTTATTTTTAATTTGCTTCAGGAAATTGTCCTCTATTTCTTTATTGTTTCTTTATTCTTTTTTTGCGACTATGCTAATTCGATATTCAAATGAGATGTTGTGTCTGTTTTCTTTAGCTCATTGTTAGTAAATCACCCACAGAAATTTCCCCTCTCATCATTGCTGTTTTTGTAAAACTGTTTAGTAAAACTGGCCCCAGGAGTCCAAATGCCCCCGGATATCGAATGAAATCCGCACTGAGAAAGCCCTTCAGTAGCTTCGGCGTCATGACAAGCCTTGACGTGTTTACATCCTGTCAGGATGGCATCTAGCATTTCTTGTCTCTGCCATTTGTAAGCTTTTTTAGTAGCTGTGGTCTACTAATAGCCTTAAACGCATCAGGGCAAGTGGAGAGAACAAAGACAAGTCTTTAGGACTTTGTATTCGTTCAAATTCTTTTCTCCTCTTTGCTAGGAAAGCAATGAAGACTTATATCGCTTTTCTTGTTGCCCTTTCGACTGAAAATTACAACCAAAAGCCACACAATGTGGAATCATATCAGTATTTCATTTTCCTAGTTGTGTATTCTGAGTTGTGTTGTGGTAAAAATAGCAACAGGTAGCACCAGTAGCTCACGGAGTACAACCATTTAACGTAATCAAAATAATGGCGCCCCCCATAGATCAAAATATGTTTAAAACTATGTTTTTTTAAATAATGTAAATCTTTCATGGGTTTTCTACTACATATTTCAGAAGGATCTTTTACGTTATATTAAGCCATATAAGTCTTAATACCCGGGGTTCCCTTTAATAACTTTTAATTATAACTACTCACAATGCTGTCACCATAGTCAGCAGCACATATTGAAAAAAATGTGAATTTTTCCTCTGAAGGCAAAGCTACATTTCCAGCAGCCATTACTTCAGTCTTCATTGTCAAGAAACATTTCTTCTTATTAAGAAATGATTCAGGATTCTTTGATTCTAAACATCATTTATTTGAAATATTAATATTTCGTAATATTATGAATGTCAGTTTTGTTCAGTGTAATGTATCTTCTAATTTTGAAAAAAATCTTACTGAATAAAAATGTTGAATGGTAGTGCATAAGAGCTTTTTTATTCGAAATATTGGGCTCCCCTGTGTCTTTGCTATCATTCGAACACTGCACAACATGCATCAAATGGCGTACAAGCTGAATTTAGTTTACAATTCATTTAATATAATAGAATTCATTGTTTACAATTCATTTAATAAAAGAAAGCATTAGCTTGCCGCATCAATTTACACAGTCACGTTTCTTTTGACCCGTTGTGAAGGAGCAACAAAGAAAAAAAAGACAAGATGAGAGAAAAGATGAAGGCAGAGAAGGGGAGAGGCGGCTGTTCTGAGAGAATCTTCTGATATGTGACTTTTCCTCTTGCTCTGCTGCCGGTTGTGTGAGCCAGCCTGCTGATGTACAGTCAGGTCTGAGAGGTGTGAGTTTTGTCATAGACAGCTGTGAGAGAGCTGGAAGCAACTGATTTGCTCCTGGGGGATTTGACCAGACAAGCCAGGACAAGGCCTGTGAATCATAACAGTCTATATATTACTAATGATGAATCTCAACTTGATGTTGAGGTGTGAGTTCACACTCTGTTACTTCTAATATATTTCTCAGCTTCAGCTTTGTTTAACTTCGAGGTCATTTGAGGCCAGCGTTTGCACTTTAGAATCACAAAACTGTCACTGTAATATAAGAAAGGAATTGTTTAAGCATATTATAAAGAATGACTCATTTCACTATTTTGTAAAAGCATTACAGAACATAAATGCTAGCTACATTAATGTGGTTTTGCTTAACTTTATACTGTCATGTCTATCTTAATGGCTTTTAGTTTGTCTGAAAGCAGTTTTATATAATATCCAATTAGGCAAACCGATTTTCTTACAGCTAAAATGTTTGTAGTTAGTACAGCAACAGTTTTTCAATATAATTGGATGTTGACATTTAAAAAAAAAAATCTGATTTAAATTTATTGATATTGTGACCTCAAATTGGATTATAAATGTCAGCTAATAAGTTTTAGTATAAACGATTTGTGTTGCTCAATCGTGGTATTTAAATGAAAGATTGTAATTTGATTGCAGGAAAACCACCCCACTCTTCTTGTTTTTTTTTCATTCCTTTATGTTATTAATTGACTGCGATTTTGACACTTGTGTTTCCAGGACTCCATGGGAGGCTCCCCTAATGATATCCGAATTTCTGACATGAGGCCGACTTTGGTAGAACCACCAATGTACAAACCAAAGGTTGTGCTGCTGGGCAAGGAAAAAAAAGGTTAGTAAGACAAAGAAGGCTGAAGAAGTCTGCATGAAATCTATTTTTAAATGCATTATTAATAAAAATAAATATCATAACTCAATCTTCCAGTGAAACTGTCTCTCTGGTGATGTATTCCAGGCTTCTCCAATTATTTAGACTGCTAAAACTCCTCACAATTGGCCGCAAGCTCGCATTCATATCTGTCTCCATCCAATCAACAACTAACAGATAAAATCAAGTCACAATGGATTTTTCTAGGTTTAGGTTCTGAGTGTTTAAGAAATCCCCTCATTCTCTTTTGATGTTTATTAATAAGGTTAAAATCCTTCTGAGAATGCTGTTCTGTTGTAAAAATGCATTGTGTAATTGCACTGGGGAACACTGGAAATCAGTTGTTGTGAGAAGCATAATAATTGGGGTTTATTTTAGACAAAAATAGTTGTTTTTTGTGCATATCAACTATTTTACCTTGTATGCCTTTATGCCTATTAACTTTCAGAGTCCACTGATGAGTCTGAGCCAGACAAAATGCATTGTTTGAACAACAGCGGATCATCTGCCACTTATTCAGACTATTCACCCTCCCAGGGATCATCTGGCTCCTCCAACCCACCTGGAAATGTCAGTAATCTGCAAACATCTGGGAAAGAGGGGCCATCACAGACTCACTGGACCAACAGGTTGGCAAGCATTTAATCACTGCCACTATTCATTTATAAGAACTAACAGACCATCTGTGCACTCATGACATGACAGTTGATCAAACGGTTTTTAGATATCCAGCTCGCTGACTTTTGGGTGGCCCAAAACTGATGTTGTGTCACTGTAATAGTCTTGCAATAACCATCTCAGCCAATAATCCAAATTCAAATGTAACCTATGAATTACATATTGTTTTAATTAGCTGGCTCAATATGTACATGAAACACAGAACGACGTTTAATATTTGCCTTTGTGGGGGTGTCCTTTATTTGCCTTTTTTGATTGAAGGTTTTCATTATAAATTTCATATTTCTTTCCATTTTAATTAGTGAGAAAAATGAAGACTATTCTAAGTGAGCCTTATGTGGGTATTTGTTTCTTTAAAGGAGAAGTTCACTTTCTAGAACAAAAATTTACTTATAATTTACTCACCCCCTTGTCATCCAAGATGTTCATGTCTTTCTTTCTTTAGTCGTAAAGAAATTATGTTTTTTGAGGAAAATATTTTAGGATTTCTCTCCATATAGGGGACTTCAATGGAGCCCACAAGTTTCAACTTCCAAAATACAGTTTAAATGAAGCTTCAAAGGGCTCTAAACAATTCCAGCCAAGGAAGAAAGATCTTATCTAGCGAAACGATTAGTTATTTTCTTTAAAAGAATACCATTTATATACTTTTTAACCTCAAATGCTCGTCTTGTCTAGCTCTGCGTGAACTCTGTGTATTCCGGTTCATGACAGTTAGGGTATGTCGATAAATTCAGATCTCATTTTCTTTTCCAACTTCAAAATCATCCTAAATCGCTGTTTTTATTTTTTTTTGTAAAGGGCATTTGATCCGTTGAGCACCACTGAAGTCCACTATATGGAGAAAAATCCTGGAATGTTTTCCTCAAAAAACATAATTTCTTTATGACTGAAGAAAAAAGACATGAACATCTAGGATAACACGGGGGTGATTAAATTATCTGTAAATGTTTGCTCTGGAAGTGTACTTTTCTTGTTTTCGGTGTTACTGCGCACGTCACAATGACAAGTCACGCACAGCAGTATGACTCTTGCTGTCATCTTCAATAAAGTGCAGCTAAAAATCCATCTCTGTTGCTCACAGTAAATGTTTTATTATATTGGTACTGCTGAAACACTTCAAATTATCACTCCTTCCACTGCCTGTGAGCTCTTTGAGAGATTTCTGTTTTGATAACCTTGCAGAAGTTTCACATGGCCAAATTTTATAAACATCGAAAATTTTATGAGGATGGAAGTCAACCACAGCGATATTTCTCTTGCACATTTCAGTTTAAATATAAATTATACTATATTAAGAGAGTTATAGGCACAGTTAAATTTCCTTTTCAATATTTCATCTCCAACATTACATGAAGACATAAAGTAAAATGATTTTGTGAGCATCAGCTAAAATAAAGCAAAATACATAGAGCAATGAGGTTCTGTCAGGGTAATGACAGTTTAATAAATTTAGGGTGTACTTAAATGTTACAGATTCAGTCCCAAGAAGGAATGAACAAGGAACTAGACAGTTACTAAGAATGCAATGCTTTACATGTAAACTACGCATGTAAAGTCTTTTTTTTTTTGGATATTTTAAAGGGATAGTTCGCCAAAAAAAGAAAATTCTGTCATTAATTACTCATTCTCTTGTCTTTCCAAACCTGTAAGACTTTCGTTCATCTTCGGAACACAAATTAAGATATTTTGGATAAAATCCAAGAGCTTTCTGACCCTGCATAGACAGCAACGCAACTGACACATTTAAGGCCCAGAAAGGTAGTAAGGACATCGTTAAAATAGTCCATGTGACAGCAGTGGTTCAACCTTAATGTTATGAAGCTATGAGAATACTTTTTGTGTTCAAAGAAAAGAAAAACAACAAATTTATTCAACAGTTTCTTCTCTTCCTTTTGACGTACGTTATACAGTTGAAGCCAAAAGTTTACATACACCTTGCAGAATCTGCAAAATGTTAATTGTTTTTACCAGTGCATGTTGTTTTTTATTTAGTACTGATTTGAATAAGATATTTCTCATAAAATGGTTTACATATGGATTTTCACCATTTTTGTTTATTTGAACCCTTTCCAACAATGACTGTATGATTTTGAGATTCAGAAGTGAAATCAATGCATTGAGCCGGGAGGTGAAAACTTTTAAATTGAACTAACTTTGTTTTCTTGGAAACATCTTCTGTTACTTCTGAAGGGCAGTACTAAATGAAAATATATATGATATTTAGGCAAAATAAGAAAAATGTACACATCTTCATTCTGTTCAAAGGTTTGGATCTTGGCACCCCTGGCTCTTAATACATTGTTTTTTGCTTCTGAAGCATAAGTGAGCATTTGAACCTTTTGTAATAGTTGCATATGAGTCCCTCAGTTGTCCTCAGTGTGAAAAGATGGATCTCAAAATCATACAGCCATTGTTGGAAAGAGTTCAAATACACAAAAATGCTGAAAAACCAAAGAATTTGTGGGACCTGAAGGATTTTTCTGAAGAATAGCAGGCAGTTTAACAGGACAAACAAGGGACTCATGAACAACTATCACTAAACACTAAAAATCAAGCGTATGTAAACTTTTGAACGGTGTCATTTTTGTAAATTCGTCTTATTCAGGTCGGTAGTAAATAAATAAAAACATGCATTTTGTATGATCCCTCTTATTTTGGTAAAATAATTAACATTTTGCAGATTCTGCAAGGTGTATGTTAACTTTTGACTTCACCTGTACATTTACTTTATGAACTGTATTTAATGGTTTTGTGAATCAATTCATATATTCAGAAAAAATTAGCAACATGTCATTAATTATGATTAGTCGTTATTAGTCATATCAGTCAATGGCCGTATTCTTGTTTTCACATTTCTATATGCACTGATAAAATCTCAAATGCATTTTATCTGAATACTTCAACAGGCTGGCTCAGTCTTTTCCAAAGCCCATTGAAAGCAAGCCCCTTCTGAGCCAAAGGGAAACACCTCCTTCCAGCACGCTGCAGCAGCGAGGTGAGAGGCGGCCACTGAGCGACACCTTCGACAGCTGGAACGACGCCCCCCACTACGATAACACTGGTTTTGTGGCAGAGGAGACACCTCTTGACACTCCGAGCAGCAGCGCTGGAAACCCCATGCTAGGCTCAAAGCCCCGGAGTGCCTCAATGGCACACGGCCGGCGGCCTCTCATGAGACAAGAACGCATCGTGGGAGTCCCTCTAGAGCTGGACCAGTCGCAACACACTTTCCACACTGTTCGCCCCACCCCTGAAACTGAAGTGCCTCCTCCCTCTAACCCCTGGCAGAACTGGACGAGGACTCCCAGTCCCTTCGAGGACAGGACAGCTTTCCCTTCCAAGCTGGAAATCACTCCAGCCAACAGCCCCAATCCTGATCGTAAAGACTTCGAACAGGAGATGGGAGAACTACCCGGCACTTTTCCCTCGACTGGAGCCTGGGGATTTCTGGACTCTACGGACTCAGGGACGGGACGAGGTCATCCCAACATTTCTGCTCATGTCCAGGGTGTAAAAGAACCCAACAAAGTAGGCACCATGGTTATTAGCAAGAGCTCCGAGAGACTTTCGCCAATGATGAAGGAGGTAAAAGCGAAATTTAAGAAATCTCAGAGCATAGATGAAATCGATACTGGGTCGTACAAGGTTTACAGCATTCCCTTGGACAGCTACAGTTCTAGTGTAGAAAACCAGGGAAGTGTTGATAGAGCAGACCTCCCTGTACATCTAGAACAGAGCATGTCCAGGAGCCAGTCAGCTCCAATGCTGGACGACGATCTGGATGGCTATGGATCGAGAAGCTCCCAGCAACAAAAGCCCGCCATCCCAAAGAAAGTTTACCATTTTGACCAAAGCTTCAACCCACAAGGAGCCATGGATGTTATGAAGGCGGAGAGGAGAGTTCCTCCACCGTTCCCCAATGCCCCTGAATACGTTAACCAACCTGGGAAGACGTTGCCAAAGGAACTCGTGAGCCCGAGAGGCTACCGAGGCTATCCACCGATGGAACAGATGTTTTCGTTTGCTCAGACCGCGGTCACCGACGACGCCCTCAATCCCCAGCTCACGGTCCAGCCCCAGCGCTCCAGGCCGGGCTTCCTGAGGCGCGCCGACTCTCTGGTAAGTTCGACAGAGATGGCGCTGTTCCGCAGAGTTGCTGAGAACCAAGAGCTGCAGCTGGCAGAGCACTACAACAGGTCTCAGCAGAGCATGCTGGAACAACAGAACAGCTTGTCCACCATTTCTGACACCCAGTTCCACAAGAGGAATGGTAGGTATGATGAAGATTACTCGTCTTATCAAGAACCCAAAAAGCCCATCATGGGTTACCCCACCAAGAGTCTGACACAACGTCGCCCCCTGTCTGCACGGAGCTACAGCACAGAGACATACGGGGCATCTCAGGCAAGGCCAGTGTCTGCCCGACCCACCATGGCTGCACTGCTGGAGAAATTGCCTTCAGATTACAATCTTAGTACATGCATGGAGAAGAGCCCTGAAGCTGACATGAAGATGAGACCTGTCCCTCAAAAACAAGAGGACCCGACCTCCAAAATGCCAGTAGATTGGAGACAGCAGCTGCTAAGACACATAGAAGCAAAGAGGCTAGACCGGGTGAGTAAGCAAGCTTTGCTTTTTGTTCTTCTATGTAAGTGTTTGTTAGCTTAGATTTTATATAACCTCTCAGTATTTTCAAGAAATTAACCATTCTTTGGTTCTTTTCTTCTGTCTGTATGTAGTCATTATATAGATCTCAATAACCAGTGTTCTCACTGCACTTTTGTATTGTGTACTAATATGATTTTATTATAACAAGGTATATTTTCTATTTTAGTCAGTGACTACATCTTTCAATCTTTTATATAATATGTTTAGAGTTCACAAAGCTTAAATGAAGGCTTTTTAGTGAAAAGACACATGAACAGTAGGGTGAATCTCATGTGAACTATTAAGAAACGTCTGGGACATATTTCACCCCAAAACCAAAAGAAAAGAAAAGGAAATTATATTCTGTCTAAAGAAAATGAAGCTTTTTTTAATCATAATAATTTTTTTAGCATTATTGTAAAGATTTAAAAACATAAATAAATAAAAATGACTAAATACAAATATAATTCAGTGGATTTTTTTTTACATAACTATAGATTTACTTTTCTATGACTGCATTTTAGTGCCACATACATTTTTGAAAAAAAAAAAAGATTACAAGATTAAAGTCATAATATTTCATGAATAAAGTCGAAATTACGTGAATCAAGTTGAAATTATGAGAATAAAGTCAAAATATTTCAAGAATAAAGTCGAAATTGCAAGAATAAAGTCGAATTGGTTCAAGAATAAAGTCAAAATGTTTCGAGAATTAAGTCAAAATTATGAGAATAAAGCCTGAACGCTTCAAAAATAAAGTTGAAATTACAAGAATTAAATTGTAGAAATTAAGGTTATAATATTTTGAGAGTATAGTCTGTGCATGCAAATGGCCCAGATATTTATATAAACTTTATTCTCGTAATATTATGACTTTAATCTCGTAATCTCTTTTTTTTTAACGTGGCACTAAAACAGCGTCGCATTTTTCACATTATGATAATAAGATTTTTTTCATTAAGATTTTTTTCCTCACCATTATGGTAATAATTATGAAGGAAAATGTACTGACCTGAAAATATTTGTCACAATGGCAAAAATCCTCAAATGGCTTCAGATTCTTTCTGCAAAATATAATTAATAATTTTTTTCTTTGTAATTGGGGTGGAATATGACCCTGACATTTCTTTCCTGAGATTCACCCTGTAATTGGTGTTGAGCCTTTGTTTCTGTGTAAGTGGAATACAGTACTACAGCACATCATTGTTCACGTAATTTAGTCCTACACTGCTGCTATTAATATTCTGTAAATGTAACCGCTGTGTATCACTAATGTGTCACGTGGGCAGTAATGACGTACTGTTGTTGTTCTGTTTGTCAAGCTTACTCACTCTGTTACAGCAATGTGCAGTCCAGTGTATCCCCAGCCACAGCCTTTTGACCTTTTTGTGTGGTACACCCATTCACTCATGTCATGTGGTTGTTTCCCTCCAATCAGAGCGCTGTCCTTAAGCACAACACAGTAAACTTCGGCATGCTGTACTCTGGAGGCTATGCTGCACCGCATGCCAGCAGAAGCATGACAATAAACTTTTACAATAACACAAAGCATGAAAACCAAACAACTCAGTGGCTACCTCTACCAAATGTGAGTATGAAGCGACTTCAGCCCCAGTTTCAGCATGAAGAAGTAAAACGTATATGAACGTAACATCTCCTATGAAGACTTTCTTTTAGATCTCTCTCTTTTGAGCGGCTTCTGCTTTAACTTCTAAAACAGTGGTAATATAAGAATTTTGGTACAGTTTCTGTACACTATACTAAGGCAGACCATCTAACACATTTCACAGTTTAACACTAATCTAACACCTCACCTGTTCTGAGCTCCAGGCTAGACACTGTCTCTCACTGTGATGTTAAACATATATAGGTGTTTTCTGTTGCATGTGCTCAGTCTTTGTGTTTGGTCTATGCACTGCAGTCTTCCTCTGTCTTTAACTCACAGAACAAAGCAATTCCTAATCTTTATAAAATACAACCAAATATTACATTTAATCAACCACACTTACACTAAATATTAAAAGTGGCATAGTACATCTGTGCACGCAGATCACTAACCTCCATTTACTTATTCACCAATAGGTGAATAATGTAAGTGAATAGAGGATAGTGAACTGCACAAATAAAGTTCAACCAGGTGCTGAATTAGCATGAATATGTTATCGTAACAGCTTCAATTAATTACATAATAGAAGATCGTTTTAATATATGCAGATGAACTGTGTAGTTGAGTGTTTTTAAAGAGCCCAAGTTTCTGAATTACAGTGGTTGTGTAATTGGGTCAGTTACAGTGGGTTGTAGTTGTTGCATGAAGTTAGTTAAACTAACTTTCAGCTGGCTCACAAGGCTCAAAAAAAAAAAAAAAAAACTGAAAGTTTGAGAAGACAGCTTAAAGAATATATTTGAATATATCAATGGAAGTGAATCAAATGAATTTAGTCCACAAAAACATTAAACAACTCATTTGAAAAGCTTGATTTATTCTAATATTTCAAGTATTTTTAATTTATATTAAATTAAAAGTTAAATATTTATTGTCTAAATATAAATATTTTAGTATAGCGCATTAATGATACAAACAATATATATTAGTGCTGTCAAGCAATTAATCACGATTAATCGCATCCAAAATATTTTTTTTACACAATATACGCATGTGTACTGTGTATATTTATTATGTATATATAAAAACACACACATGCATGGATATATTTAAGAAAAATGTTAGGTTTATCCTTTAAGTATATTTATATATAATATTAATTATACTAATAAAAATATGTAAATACATGTAAATATTTTCGAAATATATATTGTATGTGTGTGTATTTAAATATATACATAATAAATATACACGGTATACACACATGTATTATGTTAACAAAAACTTTATTTTGGATGCAATTAATCGTTTGACAGCACTAAAATTTACGTAAAATAACTGCTATGTAGCTGTAGTGTTATCATTGCAATAAACAATGCTGAAAAATGCTGAGCCCTGAAAAAACAAAGTTTTCTCAAACTAAACTCAGACTTCCATAGTATAGTCACTGAAACCAACTTTGTACAACTAGAACAGACTCGAAAATTGGGAATTTTACCATGCAAAATGCTTTTAGCTAGAGCACTATTTTGAATTCTGCTTGCTGACAGCAGTATATTCTTTCAGACACCTTCA
The DNA here is from genome assembly GCF_022985175.1 of Labeo rohita. NCBI lineage: Eukaryota > Metazoa > Chordata > Actinopteri > Cypriniformes > Cyprinidae > Labeo > Labeo rohita. The sequence continues at coordinate 19,060,120 of NC_066874.1, read as the reverse complement.
CAACAGAGCAATATTTTAGATAATGGACAAGAGGTGGTTTCCCCAAGTAGCCAGTGGGCCCCGTATTCACTGGGACGAAGAGACGTGCCACCAGAGAACATGAATATCATCAAAAAGGTATTGATTATGAATGTGAAACAGTATATTTCACAAATTGAATATGTTCATGAGCATTGTAACTAATAAAACACTGTAAAACATTAAAACATTTAAATATTTCTTTTTATTTGGGCAACACATTTCCTAAAAACCGCTTCATCATTTTATTTCAATTAGGGCCGTCAAACGATTAATCGCGATTAATCGCATGCAAAATAAAAGTTGGTGTGTACATAAAATATATGTGTGTATAAATACACATGTATGTAATTAAAAAAAAAAAATATATATATATATATATATATATGCATCTGTGTATTTATATATACATAATAAATATATATAATACACACACATATTTTATGTAAACACAAACTTTGCATGTGATTAGTCGCGAATAATCGTTTGACAGCCCTAATTTTAAAGAATTGATTCATAACTTATTCTGTGACTCAAAAATGATCAATTGTAAGTTGTAAGGTGTTATTCATGTGCGAAATTGTTCTAATAATAATAATAATAATAATAATAAAAACTAGTTATGTACATTTCCTGAAAAAATGTGAGTGGTGCTTGCCGTGCCAAAACTCAGCACTGTGCTGTTCCTAGGGTTTTTTTTTTTTTTTTTAATCACATTTTAACAATTAGGTAGGAATTTTAGCATGTTTTAACACTTAACTATTCACTGTTAGCATGTGTAGCATGATGGAAGTCCTGTTTCTTAGCAGAAGTCAAAGGAGCCAAGTGCCATGTCCCTGCGATGTTCTGATGCAGAGATATAGGTCTTGCTAAATGGTGACTAGGGTACTCTGTTTGGTTGCTAGGGAGTGCTTGGCAGCTGCCAATTATAATATTTCAAAGGCTGCTTGCAGGTCTGAATCAAAAGAGGCTACCTACCTGTCTCTACGATGTTCTGTTCCATAGATGTACCTCTCAATTTTTTTCAGTGGAAATTAAAGTCTATGGGCTGGTTGCTAAGGTGCTGTAACTGGTTGCTAGGGCATGGATAAGAAGTTGAAATGTCACTATTTATTGGCTGCTTGCTATGCCAAGTGAAATGAGCCCACCCTGAAGTCTGTACGACATTCTGATGCAGAGATGTGATGTCACAAATTTCAGTCCAATGTAAAGTCTATAAAAACTTTCTCGCCTGCTGTGTGAACAACCTACCCCTGATCACCGAACACAAAAATATCTTAAAAGTTATATACATAAACAATGCAAAAATGAAAAATTATCCTGTAAAATGATCACTACCTAGTCTCAGATAATAAATAGTCAGCAATCATGCTAAAACTTTCTCACCTCTAAAATGGTCCTGTTTTTTCCTCCATAAGCTGTGCGGAACTGAAATGATTCATTGCATTAGTCTGGATCTCATTATAGTTTTATTATATCCACAATACGTTTTTAGAGAGACACCCACATGTCTCTCTAAGTAATAAACCCTGTCATGTTCAACTCTTTAGTTTTCTCTGGCTTAACCTGTTCTCTGCGAGATAGACATCTCTGTTGTATCGTGATTGCCATGTTAATTTTTTCAAATGCCAGGGTTAATTACTACCTGCTGTCATGATTCATTTCACAACGCATGTTCTCGCTCGGTCTCCTTAGCAACCTTAGTCTATTGGTGAATGTCTTTAGGTTGTCGCTCAATATTGTGGAACATTTTGCTTCTGCTGACACGTTTAGTGTTATGAAGAAAAGTCTAATTAAATTAATACATCAAATAGGGAAATCAAAATGTCATAAGGTCCTGTGTAGCTAACACGTCTTTGTGCCTGTAATGATATTAAGGCACTTGCCTTAATACTCTACTTCATTAAACGTTTGCCTAATGTTTGCCCACAGCCTGGTGTTCACAATCCCCATCAACAACAGACTATGATGATAACCTCAGCCCCCCCTCCCCACCGGACGGCCCGTGACCAGCAGTATGAGGGGGCTATCAACAAGGTGTCCATTCAGCAGTACCAGTCGCCTCTGCCCATGCCCATTACCACCACCAGCCCCCGGCCTCAGAGTGCCCGCTGCTTCATCCAGACTAAAGGCCAGAAGAGCATGGACGGCTTTCCAGAGCAGGTACAGATATCTCTCAGAATAAATTCGAAATAAACAGTTGCAAATGGATGCAAAAGATTCCTACCTGATCTCATGACAACTTGGACATTTCACATTGAGTATGTCACAGAACGTATGTACACTGACCAAAACTATAAACACAACACTTTTGGTTTTGCCCCCATTTTTCATGAGCTGAACTCAAAGATTTAAGACTTCTTCTATGTACACAAAAGGCCTGTTTCTCTCAAATATTGTTCACAAATCTGTCTAAATCTGTGTTAGTGAGCACTTCTCCTTTGCTGAGATAATCCATCCATCTCACAGGTGTGGCATATCGACATGCTGATTAGACAGCATGATTATTGCACAGGTGTGCCTTAGATCTGGCTACAATAAAATGTGCAGTTGTATCACACAGCACAATGCCACAGATGTCACAAGTTTTGAGGGAGAATGCAACTGGCATGCTGACTGCAGGAATGTTCACCAGAGCTCTTGCCCATCAATTGAATGTTCATTTCTCTACCATAAGCCATCTCCAAAGGCGTTTCAGAGAATTTGGCAGTACATCCTACCGGCCTCACAACCGCAGACCACGTGTAACCACACCAGCCCAGGACCTCCACATCCAGCATCTTCACCTCCAAGATCGTCCAAGACCAGCCACATGGACAGCTGCTGCAACAATCGGTTTGCATAACCAAAGAATTTCTGCACAAACTGTCAGAGACTATTACTAGATACTAGTCTCAGGGAAGCTCATCTGCATGCTTGTTGTCCTCATTGGGGTCTCGACCTGACTGAAGTTAGTCATCGTATCCGACTTGAGTGGGCAAATGCTCACATTTGATGGCACTTTGGAGAGGTGTTTTTTCATTGATGAATCCCAGTTTTTACTGTGCAGGGCAGATGGCAGACAGCGTGTATGGCGTCGTGTGGGTGAGCGGTTTGCCGATGTCAACGTTGTGGATCAAGTGGCCCATGGTGGCGGTGGGGTTATGGTATATGCAGGCGTATGTTATAGACAACAAACAAAGGTGTATTTTATTGATGGCATTTTGAATGCACAGAGATACCGTCATGAGATCCTGAGGCCCATTGTTGTGCCATTCATCCACGACCATCACCTCATGTTGCAGCATGATAATGCACGGCCCCATGTTGCAAGGATCTGTACACAATTCCTGGAAGCTGAAAACATCCCAGTTCTTGCATGGCCAGCATACTCACCGGACATGTCACCCATTGAGCATGTTTGGGATGCTCTGGATCGACATACATGACAGCGTGTTCCAGTTCCTGCCAATATCCAACAATTTCGCACAGCCATTGAAGAGGAGTGGACCAACATTCCACAGGCCACAATCAACAACCTGATCAACTCTATGTGAAGGAGATGTGTTGCACTGCGTGAGGCAAATGGTGGTCACACCAGATACTGACTGGTTTTCGGACCCCCCGGACCCCCCCAGTACAGTAAAACTGCACATTTTAGAGTGGCCTTTTATTGTGGCCAGCCTAAGGCACACCTGTGCAATAATCATGCTGTCTAATCAGCATCTTGATATGCCAAACCTGTGAGGTGGATGGATTATCTCAGCAAAGGAGAAGTATTCACTAACACAGATTTAGACAGATTTGTGAACAATATTTGAGAGAAATAGGCCTTTTGTGTACATAGAAAAAGTCTTAGATCTTTGAATTCAGCTAATGAAAAATGGGGGCAAAAACAAAAGTGTTGCGTTTATAATTATGGTCAGTGTATTTAGCATCTTGCGAAATTCACAATAGTTCCCACAGGTATGTTTTCGTCATGAGATCAGGTTGCAAGATTCATATCACAATCATGGAATATCAGTTTAGTGTTTTCTTGTTCTTCAGATATTGAGAGTGTTGTTAACTCTGAATCTTCTACTTCTTATGACTAAGGCTATAGACCAGTTTCGAGTAGGCGTCACAGTTACGTCACTTGCAGCTGCGCGCATAGTGGTTACAGAAAAACACTGGTAACAAATGGAGAGAAACGGGGAAAAATCCACAGAATAAGAGATCAAATATATTGTTGTGCCTTTGAATGTCAGAATCAGAATGCAAATCACTTTTATTGAATACTGTCTTCAAAACCACCATTTGAAGCTAAAACGCAGATGTTTAAACAGACAGGCTATGGGTGAAACCTGCTATGATTACTCTACTTTTAAAGTATAAATTTGATATAAACAATAGGTCTACATAATATTCACATATGCAGTTCATAGGGAACATATTATATTAGCCCTACAGTTACAACATGAAATACTATTTAAAGCTATAACATTTTACAGTAACCTAATTTATTCCACATATTCTGACTTTTTTCTCGCAAACGCGAGTTTATATCTCGTATTTCGGACTTTATAACTCGATTTAACTCAACAATAGTTTGTCCACTCTGAGGGGAAAAAAGTCCAAAAGAGAGAATGGTGAGTTTATTTTTCTTATCAGAATTGTGAGATATAATCTCGGAATTGTGAGAATAAAGTCATAATTTTAAAATATAAACTCAAATATATCTTTTTTTTTATTCTTTTATTCAATAGCTTCCACTGACTGCCACTTGAAAACTGTAATTTTCTGCAACCAGATAGGCTCCGCCCACAAAAAAAACATCATCACTGTTTGCAAACAGTAAATTGGTCTATATCTACTTTTGATTCGGATACAACTTAAAATGGCATTTTCCATTTCAAAGCGCTCTCTGTCCACACTTGTTTTCCAGGAGTTGCTTGTCCACACTGGAACATCAGAAAACGCTAAAAAGCATCTTATTGCACACATGTAAATCATAATAAAAGCTCACTAAAATGATACAGGGAGACTAGACATAATAAAGTTCGTACAACTGTTCTTCTGACACAATCATTTTATTAGAAAAATATCCAAGGTCAAGGTTGCACTCAAAATGGCTATTTCATGACTGAAAAATATAGAATACCGTTTCTGCCACAAAATAAAAATAAAAAAAGGTAATTGTGACTTTTTGCAAGTCTGAGAATAAAGAAACATCAGAATTTTGAGATAGAAACTCAAAATTCTGGGCCTGTATTCACAAAAAAAAAAAAAAAAAAAAATTACCACTAAGAGTTCTCTCAGATAGCAGTAAAAGTTTTCTCTTAAAATCTATGCACAAAGCTGTGAGACAAAGTTTTACTAAGGAATAGAGAGAAGTCTTAAGCTGAGAATAAGGGCGGGGTTGACCTCATTGCTATGGATGATGTCAGCATGCTGACTAACTATGCACACAGTGATTGGCTGACATGGAAGAGGTCTCTGTCAGAGATTTGTTCATAGAAATATTGTATAGTGTGATATTGTATTGCCATGTTCAAATAGACGTTTAAAAATAAAAATATTGCCACATTTAAATAAAGATTTTTAAAAGGCTAAGTATCACTAATTAAACAAGTATATGTTCAGCTAATTGTCAGCCTATTACATGTGTACTTCTCGTAAACAAGTAGCGGATATGCATATAAATAGCCTTTTAATTAACAGTAGAATAATCATGGTTGACGGTAAGACATGCAAATGTACAAGAAAACCAAACTGGACACAAGAACAGCTGTTACTTCTTGCCCAACCTGTTAATGAAAACAAGGATGTAATCAAAGGAAAATTTGGAGTTGGGATAACCTCCAAAACCAAAAAAAAAAGTGCGTGGGAAAACGTGTTTGCCAATAAATGCAGCCTGTTCTGAAAATGTTTACATTCTGAGGAAGATCGCCATTTTACTCTGCTGAAAAACCAATAGAAGCCATCACAGAATTTGTAATGGTTTTACTGGTTATAATGGGAATTGTACTGGTTTTAATGGTAACTGTAATTGGTCGCCTTCTATCGGTGGCTTGTTAAAACCACTAAATCCTAATGGAACACACTACAGGAAACCATTTTTTAATGGTTTTAATAGTTAAAAGTTGATGGTTTGTAATGTTTGTAATGGTATTTGTAGTGGAAACCATTAGAATTTCTGTGATGGTTTGTATAGTTTTTTTGTTTTGTTTTGTTTTCTTAGGAGTCCTCTTCACTGCTCCTAACGTTTCACAGATTTAGGAGCTTTAGTGCTAAAATGCTTTATGAAATACTCTTTTAGAGCAAATATTTAGGAGTCCTAAATTTAGGATTAACACGTTTGTTATTTTTAAGATTGTCTCCTAAATCGGTAAGTTATGAGCTAATTTTAGCCTTAAGATGTTTTGTGAGTACAGGCCCTGACCTTTTTCTCAGAATTCAAAAATTATATCTCACAATTCAGTTTTTTTTAACTTTAAATAAAAATAAAAAAGGTAAAACTTTTTATTTTACAATTATGACAATTTTCTGACCATTTTCTTCTCAGAATTCTTTATTTATATCTCGCAATTCTGACCTTTTCCTCAGAACTGCGTAAATGCTTGTATAACTATACATAGATATTATAGGTATAATACAGTGTGCAATGCTGTTCTGAAATGAGGCAAAGTTTTTGTTGTTGTTGTTTAATTTTTTTTTTTTTTTTCAATCAAATGTAAAATCATGTCCCAGTCACATTTTCTTGGTTAAATAAACATTACTTACACTATCAGAAAAAATATTTTTACATTAGCAAGGTGAATCAATATTCTATTTATTAAAGCCAAGTATGAATCTCATCAAGTCAGTGTTTTTAAGCATTTTACAATTATTTCAAAATAATAACTCAAGGCAGTAACAATTTCAACAATATATTTTATTTGTGAACTTATATTCAGCTTTTCTTTTTAATAGTTAACTTCTAACTATTTTTGAATTTGTTGGATCATAAAAAGCTCATCATCAAAGCTTGGTAAATATTGGTTACAGACACAGAAATGTACTTTAAATTTCACCAAGCTGTTAGTGCCGATAGCCTTGTGGTTAGTGTGCCAACATATACGCTCATGGCGACTCGAGTTCAATTCCCGTCTCGGGTTCCTTTGCCGATCCCACTCCCCTCTCTCTAATACTTTATGTCATCTCTCCATTGTCCAGTTTGAATAATAAAGTAACAAAAGCCCAAAAATATAACTTAAAAAAAAAAAAAAATCACCAAGCTGATTACTCACTTAAAACTCCCACAGATCATGTTTTTAGGCAAGGTTGCCAGGTTTTCACAACAAAAGCAGCCCAATTATTTTTCTAGAGGAGTTCCCCAGTAAAACTCGCGTTCAGGGGGGTAAAATACACGTTTTATTTGGTAGAGTTCCCCTAGTACAGTTTGCATGCCAGGGGCTAAATATTATATTTTTGGTGTCGCTTCTATCTGCGGACATTAAAAACAACCCGCGGCAACAGTGTTAAAGTAGTCCAATTCCGCGGAAAAAACGTAGACTTGGCAACACTGATTTAAAGTCTTATTTTGATGTAAGAAAGTGGTTATATGTAAATGTGTGAGTTGGTGACTCACTTTTTTAAATTAGTCTTCCCATTGACGCCATTATATTGTTCATTCAGACTGATTCCCGAACGCGGAACACACATGAATACGAGGCGGGATTTATCACATGAACCAATAACAGCCGATCATAACCAGTCATATCCCATCATATCGCGATGAAGCCATTGCCTCCTCTCATGTGACTTTTCCCTATTCTTTCTTAATTACCCCCCACCGCCAAACCCACCTAGGGGGTCTCTTAAAACTCACTGGGCTCAACAGCTGATTTCGCTGCTGAACGATGTTTCTTTAGAAAAAAATGAGTGATCTGAACACTTTTTAATGTTATGTTTTGTGCTACAATTTTTTTTTCTCATCCAATATTTCCTCAGAGGAAACGCTCCGGTACAATACGTCACATGACTAAACATCAGCGTTTTTGAGTACCTCCATTTTCACAGTCCACACCACAACAAAAATGGCATTTTCAAATTTATCCACTTGAAAGTGTCTTCAAAAAGCTCCATCTTCGAAAGACAAAAACACGGCCTCAGTGTGGATGAAAAGCCAAAATGTAGAGAAAGAGATGAATTGACCTGAAATTCTGTTTTATGTTGTTGACAGCTCTGTGTGAGGATCGAGAAGAACCCTGGCCTTGGTTTCAGCATCTCAGGGGGAATCAGTGGACAGGGGAACCCCTTCAAGCCCTCGGACATGGTAAGACCATTTCACTTGGTTTTAAAGGACAGAGCATAATGTAATATGCTAATTCCAGCATTTCATTCTCAGAAATCGCATTAAAACGATGCTTTATATAGAACAAAATCAAAGCCATCTCTCTTCAGTTAGTAAAGTGTGTCTCTCAGTAGAGTTACCATGGAAACATGCGCTACTGCAATGCACAACCTTGCACACCAGCTGACTGCATTACCTTTTAACCTTTTCATGTCTTGGCAACATTTACCGATAGTTAAAACCAAAGTGTTTTGTGACTCAAATGTTGCTGAAGCACATGAAAAAAGACATTCTGTTTCCATTTCATATGTAGCTTTATGTTAGGAATGTGTATTATATTGTGTTTAGATAGAAAATGTCAATTTGCATGAAAAAGTGTCATTCTTTTTTTCCCATAAGGTTTTCAACATAGCATAAAGATTGCTTGTGTTGTGTATCGGTGCTTTGGGGTTCTTCTAACAAGCCGAATCCCCGTGAGCCCTGAAGAAATGATGTTAAGTTTGGTGGACTCTCAACATGTGGCGCCAATAATAAGACTTCATATGTGTTGACATGGCGCATATTGATGGGTCCCACATGTAATTTAAATCCGTATGCTTTATAATCTCTGCCTTGATACCAGCACAAAAAGAGTCACTAACAAATACTCTATTCTGTTTATCAGTTTAACATTTTTACTTGTTAAAAACTAATCATTTTATAGATGAAGGTCATTATTTGATAGCATTTACTAGCCGTTTGAACTTATTAGACAAAAAAAAAAGAGAGAGAGAAACAAAGGAAAATCTAAATCCAGATTAAAAGGCAAAGATTCTAAACCATAGTCACCATGTGGTTCCTAACCTCATATCACTTTTGACTTATAGGGTATCTTTGTTACTAGGGTACAGCCTGATGGACCTGCCTCCAACGTTCTTCGACCAGGGGACAAAATTCTGAAGGTAACACTGTTCTCCATCACATTGTCCCACAAGTGACAATGCATCTTCCGCCACACTGCCAGTGGAGGGCTTTGCATGTGGCATTAAATGTCCAGTGTGTATGTGTGTGAGTGTGTGTTTGTGTCTCAAACAAGTGAGCATGGACCTTTGTTTTGTTTGTCCAACTTTTTTACATGCGTTAATGTTCTAATTTTAAAAAGCAGATATTAACATTTTAAGCTGCCACATGTCTTGTAAGTCAATTAAATGGCATGGAATTCTATATTTTACGTTTTAAAATATACATTTGTGGATTCATATTACATCATATATTATAAAATGACTGTAAAACTGTGAAAGAGACTAACCAACAACGCCAACTACCTCAATTTACATTTTACTTTGTGACGCAGATTGAATCTGGTCTTTTTGAAGTGTAGTGAAATGTATCCCTTCACCTCCCAAAAATTGCTAAATAAATAATCATAATAAAATAATTCTAATATGCTGCTTTGGTCGTTAAGAAAAGGTTTCATTGGTTAAATGGTTAGTTCACCCAAAAATTAAAATTCTGTAATTGATTACTCACCATCATGTTGTTCCAAACCCGTAAGACCTTTGTTCATTTTCTGAACACAAATGAAGATATTTTTGATGAAATCTGAGAGTTTTCTGATCCTGCATTGACAGCAACGCAACTACCACGTTCAAGGCCCAGAAAGGTAGTGAGGACATTGTTAAAATAATCCATGTGACATCAGTGGTTCAACCGTAATGTTATGAAGCTAAGAGAATATCTTGTGCACAAAGAAAACAAAACCACACGCAAACGTTGTGGTACTTTTGTAAACATGCGTCAAAAAAATTAAGAAATTGTTGAACAAAGTCATTATTTCTTTTCTTTTTTGCACATAAAAAGTATTCTCATAGCTTCATAAAATTAAGGTTGAACCACTGATGTTACATGGACTATTTTAACAACGTCCTTACTACCTTTCTGGGCAGTGTTGCCAAGTGTGCGGTTTTCCTGCGGAATTGGGCTACTTTAACAGTGTTTCCGTGGGTTGTTTTTGATGTCTGTGGGTTGAAGCAACCCCACTAATGTCATATTTAGCCCCTGAAATATGAATTTACCAGAGGAACCCCGACAAAAAAAAAAAAACATGTATTTCGTTCCCCGGAATGTGATTTTTAACGGAGGACCCCCCCCTTGAAATGCGACTGAGCTAGTTTTGAGTAGCAACTGGGTGGGTTTTGTTGTAAAAACCTGGCAACCCTGTTTCTGGGCCTTGAACAGTTGCTTTGCTGACTAAACAAGGTCAGGAAGCTCTCAGTTTGTGTTCCGCAGATGATTGAAGGCCTTGCAGGTTTGGAACGATATGACGGTGAGTAATTTTGACAGAATTTTCATTTTTGGGTGAACTATCTTTAACATTAGTTAACAAGATTAGTTAACAAGAACTAACAATGCACAATACTTGGACAGCATTTATTAATATTAGTCAAAGTTTAAAATTTAAATTTAAATTTAAATTTTAATTTTAATTTTTTAAATGCAAAATTTGTATTGGGTGGCTTTAATTAATGCACTATGGACTAACATGAACAAACAATGAAATACATACACTGCCCTCCAAAAGTCTGGAAACGCCCTAGAAGAGTGGGGGTTTGGACAATATTGGCATGAATCCTTTTTAGTTTGTGATAATTTTGCACTGATAAGGGACAACACAAACTACAAAAACATATTTTATTACATAAACAGTTTATACATAGAAAAACTTTTTTTTCGATTCATCAAAATATCCACCATCAGCGGCTATTACAGCTCTGCATAATCTGGGCCTAAATTCATTGTATTCTGAACTTAATTAGCAGTCAATTGTTGACGCTATTAAGATGTGCTGACCCAAAAAACTTTTAAAAACCTGGGCCAAGTTTAAACCAGTAACCAGGCATCAAAGCTGACAAAGGGGCATGTCTGACTTTGACATGTATATATTGCTATTATTATGTAATCAAAATGAAAATTATTATTGCTGGTCTTCAATGACAATGTCAAGTTACTTCAATGTATTTGCACCAAAAAAGGATTTATGCTGATATCGTCCAAAACCACACTTTGCCACGGGTGTTTCCAAACTTTTACAGGGCAGTGTATTTTTCTAATTAACATCAAGAAAGATTAAATGCTTTAAAATATATTTTTAGCTAGTCTCAGTTTCAGACGTCACGCCCATGGAACGCTGGCTAAACGTCTAATGCATAAGGCACACTTAGCTGAAAACACTTAAGGAGTTTCGAAGTCGTCTGTTATTGTGGCGACATTTCCATACCCTTAAACATGACATGGCACAAAACGAAACTTAATTGTTGCATTACCTGTCAGTCGAATGGCCTCTTGGGCGGTCCTTGGCCATTAAAAACGGCCAAGGTTCCCAGACCTTCCGCCGTCAGTCTGAAGGTCTGGCCACGTGAGACAAATTTTTAGCTAACTTAGCTAATGCATTCAACTTATTGTAAAGTGTTACCTACTTATAACTGTCAGTACTGAAAACAGCTGTGCTGCTTAATATTTTTGTGGAAACCATGATACATTTTTCTTTGATTAACGGAAAGTTCAAAAGAACAGCATTTATTTCAAATAGATTTTTATAACACTCTAAACGTCTTTACTGTGACCTTTGATCAATTTATAACATCTTTACTGAATAATTAAAAAAATTGTAATAAACTGAATTGTAATAAACCCTTTTGAATTGTAATATGTGAATGTAATATTCATTTTTACATGAACAGTAATTGAAAATTACGTTAAAAAACGAAAACAAATTGCTATTCAGGTAGTACGTGTTTCCATATTTTGCCGAAACAAAAAGCCTGGCATTGCTGCCTTACTTAAACAGGGGCAATCCAGCCTCTGTGTGCCTAAATAACTTTATGGGAAGTTATTGGGCTGTCTCTTGGTTTTATGTGTTGCTGCCACTAGAATGGCCTGCAGAAAGCAGCTCCTTCTCTTTCCACAGATCCAGAGTGTCTAAAGACCAGCTTCTTTCCACTTTCTCTCCTTTTACAGCATGATCTCCCGTGTGCATCTTTCTCTCTCTCTCTTTTCTCTCCTTCACAGTGTATATCTCTTTATCCTCTTTGAGCTAGGCCTGTTCCCAGCCCTCCTGTGCTGCCGTGCCTGTTCCTGCCCCCCCTCTCCCTCCCTCTGTTCCTTCGTTCCTCCCTCCCTCCCTCCCTCCCTCCCTCCCTCCGTTCTTCCATGCCTCTCCCGGTTCATTTTGTTTACCATGTGCTTCATTCTTGCATTGCAGGCCAACGGACATAGTTTCTTACACATGGAGCATGAAACTGCAGTGTCTCTTCTGAAGAATTTCCCGAAAACTGTGGACTTGGTAATCTTAAGGGAGAGCACAACATAAATATTTTTATAGCTTAAAGACTTCTCAGCCAGATGGAACACAGGAACTTGTACATCTTCTTTTTATCTAGGAACAATTTTGCCAATTGCTGGACCAATGGCAAATTCCAGTGCCAAATGTACACTAGAGGACATATCTAATAACGTTACATATGGCTTACACATTCTACACGAACATACATTGGTTGAAATCTTTCGTTGATGTTGCTGATATTCTTCTTTATCTCAGCCTGTGGCTGTAAGTGGGTGCATTTTTTCCTGCTTATTTATATGGCGTATTATTTTGTACCTATTTTTCCTAGCAGCTTTTCGGTTTAATCTTGGAGCATGAAAGCACATCTGCTTTTAAGGACATTTACCCACCATAACACTGCCTCAACTTTGTAAATGCCTTGTGTAAATATATACATTTACAAGTCTAATGTGACAAGAACGTAGAATGTGAATGAAAGACGCATTGATGATTTTCTAACGCGTCGATGAGTTTTTGTAAGACATCCTCCTCACGAAAACAACGATTTAGGGAAATCCAAACAGTCCCCTTTTAATCTTGAGAAATGCTAACGTTCTGTATTTGCACAAATCAAATGACAGAAAAGATTCCCAAAGCAATATTTCTTCCATTTTTGTGGTTTTCCTGCAGCACCCTCTATTGGTATTCTCAAATTTTTCAGGGTGGGTCTTACTCATTTGCAAAGTAATGTAAATGTACATTTCCATTTTTTTTTTTTTTTTTAATTCCCACATACCTTTGTTTGCTGCCAGGAAAATTCGTACACGTTTATTGGCAACGCAGTTTTTCTATCTAAAAATGTACTTTCATATCACATACTACAGTTGAAGTGAAAAAGAAGGCAAAAAAGCTTAATTCCAGTTGCTTTGTTGTTGTTTCGCTGCTTTAAGGTTTTTAAATATTTTTTTAAATGGAATAACAAAGGGAATTCCTGTCATAATAAAACGGACTAGATACAGTGTACACATGTAAGGCTTTACTGATTAGAGCATGCTTTCACTCTTAAACTTGTTTTATTAGGATGCTTATTAGGGGTCAATGTGTTTTGGACAAAGCGTTTTTATTTTTGGTTTTGTTTTGTTACATAACCTTTTTTTTTTTTGGCCTTTTTTTTTATAATTTATTTAAATCATTCGTTGTGATAAACAGTGCCATAATATCCCTCAAAAAAAAAAAAAAAAAAAAAAATCCTGGGCATGTTTCAAATGTTGCTAAAAATGTAGCATTTAGAAGGAGAGTTTCGAGCCGAAATGCACTCTGAAAGACCCCGACACAACACCCACTGCATTTAGCTTCAGAGAAATATTGTTGATTATTAAATAAAGATTATTATGGATGATGCAATTGTTCAGATACTCTTGTGAAAGAACATTTGATAATGATTATTTTTACTAAATGTTTTCAAATGGTTTCTAATATATTGATATAATTAGCTATGCTCAAATTGTTAAATTTTATAAAGAACACAAAACCAATGTATGGACGGAGAGTTTGATCGCGAGGGAAGGAAACACTAGAAACAAATATGTACAATTCTTTCTAAAGTAATTGTGAATTTGTGTCATAAACATATATATGTATATGAATATACAAATGGTCATTTTTGTATGTGTTTAAAGACCTATTGAATATAAAAGGTAATATATGGTACTATTCAGTCTAATTGCAGTATTGATGTAAATAACTATGAATGGAGACATTTAAATAATTTATTCCAATAGATTGTGAATGTACTTAAAGCTTTCTGCAGTATTAAGACTTACTGAACTTGAATGCCGTTTCATTTTTGTGCAAAAAGTAATTATATCTAGAAGAAATTATTCAATTTAGTTCAAAAGAATTAGTGACAATTTATCATATCATTTATTTGCACATGCAAGTTTACTCCTTCCAATTTTTTTCTGTATTACCGCAAATATGTAATTGATGACATATATTCTGTGTCTAGAATGCATTTTGCAGATGAGATATGTACATATTTAAAATAAATTTTAGTTAAAAAAATTCAAATAACAAACCTGTATAAAAAGGAGAAGAACGTCCAATGCTGTTCAGCAAATATTGGAGCCATTTTCGGCTTTGGAGTACAGAATTTTTTCAGTATCTAAGAGGTGTTTTGAATAATGTATCTTTATTGTACAAATAATAAAAATGTCACTATTGTTACTACTTGTCATTCTGTGGTCCTTTATGGATGATTAAAAGGTCTTTATTTTCAAAACGGAAAATACAAACATTCCCACTGAAAAGCAATTACAAAATGTATAACTTGAACACACGTTTTAGTTCATTTGGTTGATAAAGTCTTAACTTCATTTCAAAGCATGCTCAAGTTTTGTTTATAAAACATCATTTTTAAGGGTAGCGTGGCAGGAGATGATTTATTGTGTCTTGTTGTTTTTATACCGTCAGGGAGTGCAAATAATCAAAGTGTTATGGCACAAGAATCGTTGTGGTTAAAGTTACATTAAACGAGAAGATTATGTTGGAATACGACTTCGGAGATACTCAAGGACAGCATCCGTTCCTTTACTGAGGATGGCGGCTCTTGGATTACGGAAAGGATTCCCATCAAGCATTAGAGCCCTGAAGATGTAAGATAAATCATAAAATCATACTTAACTAACAAGCTCAAGACCTAATAATCTTAGTTTTTGTCCAATACTTGCGCTCTCGGTTTCATTCAGGTAAAATATGTCTACATACTAAAGGAGGAAGAAAACATTACACTTACCTCAGACTTGTACAGTTGCCAAGTTCAGGTGGCACCTGCATTATATCATTGTTGACAGATCCAGAGTAGATAGCCTATTTAGAGTCTTCATTTGGACTGGATCAATGCCTCCAACTTGATTGTTACTGATTAAAATAGTCTCAAGGGATGAGACGCGGTACAGCACTTCTGGGAAAGACTTGAACCTGAAGAGAAAAGTAAATAACTATTCAGAACACAAATAACAAAAACAAACAAACATCAAAACAGTGATATTATTTATGTTTTGCCAAACTAATTTGTTATATTTGCTCATTTTACATGGCAGGGTTGCCAGTCAAATAACCAGCTCAATAACCATATTCTAAATATCAAACTTAAAATATGTCATTTCCATACCTGAAATACATATTTTACAGTCATTCTTATGCACGTTGATAACAAACACAGCTTAAAGGTTTCCTACCAGTGGCTCTACTTCACAAAACCTAACTAGTGCTGTTTTATCATCAGTAGAATGCAAAAAAAAAAACAAGCATTCCAAACAAGCATTTCAGTCAAATATAATCTATGCAATATTTTAAACCATTTTAAGATCAATCCACAGCAATAGTTTAAAATTAACCCAATTCCATGGAAAAAAAAATGGAATGATAATGGTAGAACCTACCTATTAAAAGACACAATAACACTCCGCAGCTTGGTCAAGCCTTCCAATTCCATTGGCAGTGAGGTCAATAGATTGTTTCTAAAAAATAAAAAGAACAAATGAGTTCAGTACACTTTGTTATAGTAAATTATGGCAATGTCACTGTTATGTGACCTCTGAGCTCACTTTAAGTAATATTTTGCTTTAAAGTGACATTTATCAGAGAACAAAATATCTAAAAATAAGCTTAGTCATTTAAAAATCTAGATATAATTTTTGTTCTTTGCAAACTTTCCATCAACTACAGTGCCTTGCAAAAGTATTCATACCCATTCCATTGTTTTTTTTTTTTTCATGTTTTATGTTGCAGCCTTATGTTAAACTACTTAAAATTACTTTTTCCCCCACATGACTCTACACACCAAACACCATTATAACAACTTTGCATATTTATTAGAAATAGAAAACTGAAATGATGACATTGCATAAGGGGTATTACATATCACTTGTAGTTGTTACTACACTTCGAGTGGCAAATTTATTCAGATGAGTATGATTTGGAAAGGCAAACACCTCTCAGAAAATGTCTAACACCTGAAAATGAATATCAGAGCAAAAAAACCAAGCCCTAAGGTTAAAAAAAAATCTGCTGCATTGAAGGTTCACAGTAGCCTGTAGCCTCCATTATCCACAATCCAAGGTTTGGAACAACTAGGACTCTTCCTAGAGTTGGCCTCCTTCTGGCCAAACTGAGCAATTGATAGAGAAGGGCTCTGGTTGGAGTGGTGACCAAAAAGCTGACAGTCTCTCTAGTTTAGCTCCATGATCATATATGCAGATGAAAGAAACTTACAAAAGGACAAACATCACTGCAACACTCCACCAATCTGGGCTTTATGGCAGTGTGGCCAAACTCAATCCTCTCTTCAGTGAAGACACACGAAAACCCACTTGGAATTTGCAAAAAAAAAGGACCCTCAGACTGTGAGAAACAAGATTCTCTGGTCTGATGAACCTCAATTCCAAGCATCATGTTTGAAGGAAACTAAGCACTGCTTAACACCTGCAGAGTAGCATCCCAAAAGTAAAGTGTGCTGGTAGCAGCCTTATGCCCTGGGGTACGTAAATGTCCTTGAGTGGTCCAGCTAGAGCCTTGGGTTGAAAGCAGTCAGACATTTCTGGAGAAACCTGAAAATGTCTGCCAGCCCCCATCCAAGCTGACAGAACTTGAGAGGTGGAGAGGTTTGGAGAAGAATAGCAGGTAATTGCCAAATGCAGATATGCAGAGCTTGAAGCTGTAAAGGTGCTTCAACTAAGTACTTAGTTAAGGGTATGAATACTTATGCAATCTACTAATTTCAGTGTTTTATTTTTAATACATTTGCAAAGTTACAAAGAAGTAATTTAAAGCAGTTTAACATAAGGCTGCAACATAACAAAACGTGAAAAAATGAGGGTATGAATATTTCCGCAAGGCACTGTACTGTATATAATTACTGTAGTTTTTCCCCTTTGTGCCATCTTAAAAATAGCACTCTAGCTGAAGGAGTACAATTTTCAGAGGATGTGGCAAAAACAATTGTAAACCACTGAATTAGCAGAATAAAATCTTTAAATTGGAGCCTTAAAAGCACATAAATTAAGTTAAGAATTACCTGAGATCTATATGCACCAGTTGTTTCAACTTGGAAAAGTCCACTGGAATGGTTGTTAGCTTGTTAAACCCAAGATTAATGTCTGCTAGGGTGTCTTTCAGCTCTATAATTCTGCAGGAAATGAGAGAATAGTTTTAAGCATTATAAGTGTTCAGTAAATCTTTGAAACGCTTCTAATGAGATGGAACAGTCATATGTGTACCTGGGAGGAACTGCCGTCAGCTGATTTTTGCTGAAGTTCACATTGGCCACAGGACTGTCATCAACTGCGTCAAATACATCATCGGGAATGGATGCCTCATGTTTCTCACTATTTAAAATGCAAATCTTTAATGTTAAATATACAAAATCCTGCTCTCAAGTCACTTAGAAAACTTTTTTTTATTACCTGTAGTCTAGTGTTTTCAGAGTTTTGATGGCATGCACATTGATTTTAGCTTGGCTTGGGAGGGTCATTGCTGTTTTTGGCTCTTCTTTCAAGCCCCCATCTGGTTGCTCTACATTTCAAACATGACAAAATCCACATCAATGTTACAAAAGAGAAACTTCTTTGTCTTTTTTTATAGTAAATGAGGTTGTATCATACTGAAAAACTACACTGTGCTAAATCTTTAAATGATTACGTAGACTTACCTTGTATTCGACTTCTGAGATATTTCAGGAGTTCACCAGTGCCTTTCTGTATAGAATATATTGTTATATCATAACTGATGCATTTCAGACTTTTCCAGTATTGTATCTGGGATCAGAAAAAGCTCTTTTACAGCTGTGATATGTTGAACACTTACAGTCAGAAGGTCTCTGCGGATTGTCCTCAATGGATTGCCCTCCAAAGCCAAAGACTTCAGTTTGGGTAAAGTGCCAAGTCCACATGGCAGACTGTTTCACAAAAGAGAGAGACTTATTATAATTTTCTTTCTTCTGCAAGACACAACAGAAGATCTTATGTTCCATAGAAGAAGGCCATACAGGTTTGGAATGACATGAGGGTGAATAAATGATGGCCTTTTTTTATATTCACTATACCTGTAAGTCACAAAGTCTTAGGTCATTGAATGGTTATGGATGTTATATCAATGTTGTGGAACCAGCTTGTTTAAAAATCATCCAAAATACAGACCAAAATTTATGTTTTTGCCCCCATTTTTCATGAGCTGAACTGAAAGACTATTTCTATGTACACAAAAGGACTATTTCCCTCAAATATTGTTCACAAATCTGCCTAAATCTGTGTTAGTGATAATCACAATAGCCGCGATAATCCATCCATTGGAACTGGGAATCCACTCCAGGAATTGTGTATAGATCCTTGCAACATGGGGCCGTGCATTATCATGCTGCAACATGAGGTGATGGTCATGGATGAATGGCACAACAATGGGCCTCAGGATCTCGTCACGGTAACTCTGTGCATTCAAAATGCCATCAATAAAATGCACCTGTGTTCGTTGTCCATAACATATGCCTGCCCATACCATAACCCCACCGCCACCATGGGCCACTCGATCCACAACGCTGACATCAACAAACCGCTCACCCACACGACACCATACAAGCTGTCTGCCATCTGTCCTGTACAGTGAAAACCGGGATTCATCCGTGAAGAGAACACCTCTCCAAAGTGCCAGATGCCATCGAATGTGAGCATTTGCCCACTCAAGTCGATTACAACGACGAACTGCAGTCAGGTCGAGACCCCGATGAGGACGACAAGCATGCAGATGAGCTTCCCTGAGACGGTTACTGACAGTTTGTGCAGAAATTCTTTGGTTATGCAAACCGATTGTTG
Organism: Labeo rohita; assembly: GCF_022985175.1. Classification (NCBI taxonomy): domain Eukaryota; kingdom Metazoa; phylum Chordata; class Actinopteri; order Cypriniformes; family Cyprinidae; genus Labeo; species Labeo rohita. The sequence continues at coordinate 19,040,643 of NC_066874.1, read as the reverse complement.
CAGCAGCTGTCCAGGTGGCTGGTCTCAGACGATCTTGGAGGTGAAGATGCTGGATGTGGAGGTCCTGGGCTGGTTTGGTTACACGTGGTCTGCGGATGTGAGGCTGGTTGGATGTACTACCAAATTCTCTGAAACGCCTTTGGAGATGGCTTATGGTAGAGAAATGAACATTCAATTCATGGGGAACAGCTCTGGTCGACATTCCTGCAGTCAGCATGTCAATTGCACGCTCCCTCAAAACTTGCGACATTTTGGTCAGTGTACTTTGGATTTTTAGGTTCACTAACTAGGATATATATAGTTTTATGGAAGCCCATTTCTGCCACTTAATAAAAAATAAAATAAGGTAATTGCTACTTTTTCTCTCACAATTTTGACTTTTTTCTCGCAGTTCTGATTTCTTTTTCTCAGAATTTTGAGATATAAACTCGCATTAGCCTGTTATAAAGTCAGAATTGTAAGATATAACGAGTCTAAGAAATCAACTTGCAATTCTGAGAAATAAAGTCAGAATTATAAGATATAAACTTGCATTTCCCTGTTATAAAGTCAGAATTGTGAGATATAAACTCGCATTTGACTGTTATAAAAAAGTCAGAATTGTAAGAAATTGTAAGATATAAATTCACAATTCTGACTTTTTTTTTCCTTGAATTGTGTGATAAAAATTCACAGATGCAAGAAATAAAGTCAGAATTGTATAATTCTGAATTTTTCTTGCAATTGCGAGTCTGTATCTCACAATTCTGACGTTTTTTCTTGGAACTCTGACTTTTTTCAGAACTGAGAACTGAGATATAAACTCGCAATTGTGAGTTATAAAGTCTAATTTTTAGGTGAACAAAAAAAGACTTTATTTTCTCAGTATTGCAATTTTATATCTCACAATTCTGACTTAACTCGCAATTGCGTGTTATTAAAAAAAGTCACAATTACGAGATATAAACTCGGCAATTCTGAAAAAAGTCCTGAAAAAGGTCAGAATTGCAAGTTTGTATTGCATTTCTAAGTTATATCTTTAAATTCTGAGTTTATATCTTGCAATTCTTACATTATAACTCGCAATTGCGAGTTTTCTTCTATAGTTGGTTTGAAAGTCACTACTGCTTACTGCTACAAAGCACAGCACATTTAATATTTTACAGTATACATAACAATAACATATGCCCAGTACCTGCTGATGTCATTGTTAGTAAGATCCAGGCGCTCCAGGCCTTGCAGTAGGGTTATTTCTTCAGGAAGGCTCTTCACCTTGTTATCACGGAGCTCCAAGAAACTCAGAGCACTCAAGTGCTTCAAATGGTCTGCCTCCAATATCTCAATTTGGTTGTTCCCACAATGGAGTTCCTTAATACATATAAACAGCCTTGTGTTAGCCTTTTTCTTAAGACAATCAGCTTATTTGACCACATCAGTGGTTGCGGTTTACCTTGAGTGTTTTACAGCAGGGCAGTTCAGGAACGAAGCGTAACTTGTTATGTCTTAAGTAAAGCTGCTCGAGGGACTCCATCTGAGCCAGGACGGGAGGAATGCTCTCCATCTGATTCCGGGAACAGTCCAGCATTCTCAGGTCTGTGAGGGATGACAGAAGAAAGATGAGTTCACAGGTTAATCAATAAATATGATACACAACTAACCTACTGCTGTCAAAACGTACTTTTCATTACACTGATGGCAGGAGGGAGACTCTTGAGCTTGTTACAGGACAAATTTAATTTCACAAGATTTTGCAGGTTCGACAGGCTTTCTGGAATGTCCATTAGATGATTGTTGGAGAGATCCTTTGAGAGGGAAGACAAGGAAACAGCTAAATAACGTAAATACTTTAGTATACATATTCAACATGACATCTTGAAATCACAGCAACATGTGGATCATGGAGACTTCTTTCAAAAACATAAAAAGAAAAAAAACCTTATCGGCCCCAATTTATTTTTGAATGGGGATCTGAGGATCTAGGCTTCCATAATGCTGCTTGTTGCTGGTCAAGACAAGATCTCAGTCACTTACAAGGTCATCCAAATTAACCAGCTGCCCCAAATCCTGGGGAATCTGTGCGATCAGATTCTGTTGCAGATGAAGACATCGTAGGTTTGTAAGTCTCCAAAGACCAGAAGGCAATTCCGTCAGTTTATTGTGACTGCAATGAGGACCAGGTATAATGACACAAGGTTTACACTCAAAATAGGCAGATACAAGTCAAAGTCAAATTAAAGTCAAAAGTTTTCATACACCTTGCAGATTCTGCAAAATGTTAATTATTTTACCAAAATAAGAGTGAACATACTAAATGCATGTTATTTTTTATTCAGAACTGACCTGAATAAAATATTTCACGTAAAAGACATTTACAAATAATAGTTGAATTTATAAAATTGACCCTGTTCAAAAGTTTACATACACTTGATTCCTAATACTGTGTTGTTACCTGAATGATCACAGCTGTGTTTTTTTTTGGTTTATTTTGTTTAGTGATGGTTGTTCATGAGCCCCTTGTTTGTCATAACTGCATAGTGCTCTTCTTCAGGTCCCACAAATTCTATGGTTTTTTAGCATTCTTGTGTATTTCAACCCTTTCCAACAATGACTGTATGATTTTGAGATCCAAGGACAACTGAGGGACTCTGTTGATATGCAACTATTACAGAAGGTTCCATCGCTCACTGATGCTTCAGAAGGAAACACGATGCAGAAACACGAAGAGCCGGAGGTGAAAACTTTTGAACAGAACGAAGATGTGTACATTTTTCTTATTCTGCCTAAATATCATATTTATTTCCACTTAGTACTGTCCTTCAGAAGCAACAGAAGATATTTATATGTTTCCCAGAAGACAAAATAAGTAAAATTTCCCCTGATCTTCAAATTCAAAAAGTTTCCACCCCCTGGCTCTTAATGTAAGAAAAAAAAAAAAACAGCTGTGGATCATTCAGATAACAACAGTATTAAGCTTCAAGTGTATATAAACTTTTGAATGGGGTATTTTTAAAAAAATTCAACTATTATTTTCTCGTGGAGAGAAACATCTTCTGCTCAGTACTAAAAAAACATGCATTTTGGTAAAATAATTAACATTTTGTAGATTCTGCAAGGTGTATGCAAACTTCTGACTTGTTGCCTCCATCAGTACCTCAATATGAGTTTCTGTAGTTGCTCTAGATCTCCAATAGAATCTGGCAGTGAGCTTAGTTGATTGTCATGGATCTGAAAAAAAAAAGGCAGCACAGAAAGCACAGGCAATTAATTAGACCCACAAACATGGGAATTTAAATACTAAGACATTATAAAAAGTTAAATTTATTTGCTATAAAAATATGAAAATTGTGGATAATATTAAAACACCCTACATAGTGTAATATAGTAATGTGTAGCTTATAGGAGTCGTTACATCGTTTTAACCACGGGAGAGTAGTCATATTTGTCCTTATGTTTATTTATTAAGGAACAGAATATACATTATTTGCATGCAGGATTTAGTTTGTAAAAACATTCTCGAACAAAATGAGAACCTACATCCAGGACAACCAGGGCAGAAAGGAGTTTGACGTCTTCAGAGAGATTCTGGAGTTTGTTGGAAGACAGGAGAAGTTTGGTCAAGTCTGTCTGTTCCCACCACCGATCTGCAGCCCCAAATGACAAGTTCTGCTGAGCTTCCTGAGGTGTGTCTATGTTCAGCCTCCACACACTCTGAGGAACTGAACACAAATACATTCACCACGGTAAACATTTCATCCCTCAGTATACAACTGTTGCCACAACTATTGCTGCTGCAGTACGTAAGTCACGATATTATCTCATTCAAACTTTTTGAACAGAAACCTGAACAAAATCTTTGGCATTTTAATGTATTTTTCCATGACATTAATGACAAATGTCATATCTGCTGTACGGTATTTTGAAGCCACAAACTACAGTTGCTAGAATCATTTTTGTGTAGTGCTGATATCGGATAGTGTTTTTCTAGTACTGTTACCTTCAGTTAGACCGCGCCCGGATAGATTGAGCTGTCCGCTCTTTCTGGCAGCTTTCAGTAACCCATATGGGACAGGATAGTCTTCTTTCTCCTGTCTGAATCCTGCTCTAGAATCCACATGTGCTCCTCGTTTGAAACGAGACATGAATGCAAAATATGCGATTAAAACACCTGTAAACGTGAATGAGGTTGTAGTGTTGTGAAGTAAACGATTGTAAACTGTAACTGTAATAAAAGTCCTCCAACTTTTTAAAATAAAAGTCCCGATGAACGAACGTTTTCAGAGTGTGACATATACATATAAACAGTAAATAAAATATTTCCACTGTAATTTAGAAATGTTACAAATATTACTAATATTTTCCAGTATAGTAGAATCTTTTTTATGATTTGTTGAGAAACATTAGTTGAGAAACATTCATTACACCTTCAACCATAGTTTTTGATATTAAATCTAAAACAAAACAAACAAAAAAACAAAATCAAGATTTTTTTTTTTCTTTAATGTCACAACCGTTCCCCCTTTGCTTATGCTGTGCTATGAAGTAATAATAATGACCCATTAAGTCCACTGTAGAATCCACTATGGTAAAATGATCAGCAGATGGTGCTATAAATGAACATAGACAACAGCTGTTGTGCAGCCAGACCTCATGATATAATCACTCATCTATAATAAAGACAGATAATAAAAAAGATGGAGCTTTTTTGTTTAATATATTAAAGTAAAATAGTAAATTGAAGGAAAACATGTAATTTTAATAATAATAAGACAAAGAATGTATTATTATAATTATTCATATTATTACAACTTAAATTACTCAATCTGATATAAACTACCAGTCAAAAGTTCAATCTAGAATACAGCAAAAACAGTAATTTTGTGAAATATTTTCACTATTTAAAATAACTGAATATTATGCTGATTTGCTGTTCAAGAAGCATTTTTCATTACTATTATTATCAATATGTAAAACAACTGAGTACTTTTTTTTTTTCAGGATTCTTTGATAAACAGAAAGATCCAAAGATCAGCATTTATCTGAAATAACAAAAAAAAAAAAAAAAAAAAAAAAAGACTTTTGTAACATTATACACTATACCACTTAAAAGCTTGGAGTCAGTATGATTTTAGATTTTTTATTTATTTTATTATTATTTTACAAATGATAGAAATTAATTCTTTTAATTAGCATAGATGCTTTGAATTGATCAAAAGTGATGATAAAGACATTTATAATGTTACAAAAGATTTCTATTTGAGATAAATGCTGTTCTTGATAAATAATTTCTATTCATCAAAGAAACCTGAAAAAATTCTACTCCGCCGTTTTCATAATAATAATAATAATAATAATACTAAATGTTTTTGGAGCAGTAAATTAGAATATTAGAATGATTTCTGAAGGATAATGTGATTGGAGTAATGATGCTAAAAACTCAGCTATGAAATCACAGGAATAAGTGACATTTTAAAATATATTCAAATAGAAAATAGTTATTTTAAATAGTAAAAATATTTCAAAATTTTACTATTTTTGCAGTACTTTGGATCAAATAACTGCAGGCTTGTTGAGCAGAAGAGGCTTGTTTATGCATACTATACGTGAATATATGTCAGACTAGATATGTAAATTTATTTTTATAACACAGGCACTGGACTTCAGCATCTGACTTAGTACAACATGATAACTGAACTCTAGACAGTGTCAGCAACTGAAGAATGAAAATCACCACATAATTTTCTAATAACAAAAACGCAATCCTCTTCAGTCAATAATAAATAATAAACATGTTTTATCATTTGCCTGCCAATCATTAAGTCAATATGCTTCAGCAAAAGCAATGATGAACAACAATCCAAATTTTAAGATGCTTGTTTATTGAAAATAAGTGACAATATGCTGTAATACTTCAGACGCAGACACACTGGCCTGGCAACTAAATATTAGTTATATCTCAATCATTTCATGAAGAAATCGCAAGACAAGGCAGGTATTAATGTAGGACATTCATGTGTCAGCACATATACACTGATATGGTATCTGAACAGATAAAAATAAATCTCTTAAACATACATATAAAGCAAGAAAGCAAGTGATACTGTATTAAATAATGTGTAAATCATCAGCTGGAGCTCCAAGAGTCTTGGTAATGCGCTATGATATAATTTTGAAAAAACACTCATATGGTTCTTATGATTATTTATCTCATAGTGTAGTTTCACCTCACTCACATGTATCATTTATGGAATTTATAACAAGCTTCTATTACATTGTCGCCTTGTATTTCACACTTGCACTGCAACAATGCTAACTAAATTCAGAAACATAACAGACTCCAAAAGCACTGGACTGATATTCCTCCCCCTGATATGAAGTCATTGCTTAGTTTATCACAATTCAAAAGCTTATTTCATCTCAATGACTACTTATTAGATTTGTCAAAAATATTTTGGTTTTTAAATGCATGAGCACAGTATGTTGTTGATTTAAGCAAGCAAGATCTCTTAGAATATGAGAGGAAAAGAACCTTTCAGTAGTACAACTCCAGTGCATGCTGCATTCAACGCTACGATAGTAGTTAAAAAAATCCGCAAAGAGGAAAATACTAGACACAGCATATTCCCTGATATGGCATGTGCCTTCAAGTAGTTCATAACATAATAAAATGTCGGTTTTAAAAGCTGCAATAAACATTGTGCAATAAATATGTAACAGGCAAAGCATATGCACTGATATGGCAATTGCCCTCAGCAGTTATTATAGTAGAAATAATACAATAACAAACCAGCTTTGGTTTAAACTTGGTATAAAGAAAGATTTGAGCCGACTCTTTGCAGTTCCTAATTTAAGACGGTCCTCGAAATTTTCCTAGACCTACTTATAAATCTTATCAACTGTACTAGGTGTGTACTATGAACCTTTACAATCACAGATAAAAGGCGCTGTCATTGCTTAAACATATTGTAGCTTTAGATTTAGCGGTTTGATTTGAGCTTGAATCACCTTAAAAATTGAAATATATCAGCATGGGTATGAAGATGAGAGTCCCCTGCTGTGGCTGGCACACCTGCTACAAAGCCAGAGAGACGACGGAGCTCACAATGGACATCAGCAATAGTAAGGATGAGGAAAACACTGTAAGAGAAATACAAAGTGAAAAAACGTACATAAAGAATCAAGGTATGTACTTAGGTATGTAGGTGTGAAAACTTTTTGAAAATAATACCCTGAAAAGATCAGGGTATTATTTTGTCTTCTAGGAATCATGTTCCTATCTTAGTAGCCTCTACTAAATGAGAAAATATGATATTTGGGCAAAAAAAGAAAAATGTACACATCTCCATTCTGTTCAAAAGTTTTCACCCCCCGGCTATTATTGCATGGTTTTTCCTTGTGGAGCATCAGTGAGCATTTGATCCTTCTGTAATAGTTGCATATGAGTCCCTCAGTTGTCCTTAGTGTGAAAAGCTGGATCTCACAATTGTTGGAAAGGGTTCAAATACACAAAAATGCTGAAAAACCAAAGAACCTAAAGGATTTTTCTGAACAGCAGCCAGTTTAACTGTTCAGGACAAACAAGGGACTCATGAACAACTACCACTAAACAAAAAAACACAGCTGTGGATCATTCAGGTAAGAACACAGTATTAAGAATCAAAGGGATGTAAACTTTTGAACCGGGTCATTTTTAGAAATTCATCTATTATTTTCTCTTGTGGACTATATGTAAACATCTTTTATGTGAAATATTCAGGTCAGTACTAAATAAACAATAACATGAATTTGTATGAACCCTCTCATTTTAGTAAAATAATTAACATTTTTAATGATTCTGAAAGGGAGTGTAAACTTTTGACCTCAGCTGTATACTGTATAGGCTTGTTGAAGAAGGCCACCAGTACCTGCTGTTGAAGCTGAACACTCCATAGCTATTACGGCATCCAGGTAGCCCTGGCCAAGCCACTCCTCGTAAGTCCTTTTCTCTCCAACACCAATTAAAGTGAGAGTTGAGTCCTTGAAAATCAGGTCAGATCCATCATAGGATTTGGAGTCAAACATCTTGAAGCTTGAGGCGGAATTAACTCCAAAGAAATGCTGAAAGATTCAAACCGAAAAGTATTACAAACAAGGACAGCTCCATTTTCAAATGACCCTGAAAGTGGCATTTGGATTTACCAACCTGGGCTTTGTCCAGGAGGCCAAAGATGATGTGGTGGTTGGTATCAGGTCTTATCATAACAGCATGGGAAGGGACACGGGCCAAGTTGCACTTAGTGAACTGAGTGACTTCAGCACGAGACTCTTGAGAACAAAGCAGCTGAAAATCCTGGGATTTCAGGTTAACCGCCCAAGAATCTGTATTGTTTCCTGAAAACAACAAATCTGAAATGAAAGAACTACTACACACTTTTACACACAAAGTAATGGTCTGTTTGCTGTAGTTTATCAGTTTATAGTCTTAAACCCAGAAAAAAACAGAGCTTTTTTAAACCATGGAAGAGGAAAAAAGAATGGGAAGATGCTTGTGGATGAACAAAACTTCCTAAAGACCCGTGTCTTTGTTCTCTTTACTTTAGCCCTGATGCCTTTGAGGCTTTTAGTAGACCACAGCTACTGAAAGAGCTTATAAATGGCAGAGACAAGAAACGCTAGATGATTGTAATGATGCCAAGAAGTTTCTCAACACAGATTTCATTTGATATCCAGGGGCATTTAGGGAAAAATCGATGATATGGCATCTATCAGTATTTTATTTTCCAAGTTGTATTTTATTATTGAAAGACTCTCCTTAGGGAACCCAGGGCAAATCACCCCTCTGGTTTGGCCTACAAATTGATATCATGACTGAACAGCTATTTTAAGATTTAGTTTGTTTGTTTAAGGTCTTTTTAAATTAAAAATGGCTTAAAGCAATAGAGAACTTTTTACCATCTGTGTTCTGGAATACAGTGGAATGTTTGATAAAGGCCACATCACCACGATCTTCAACAAGGCACCTGAAAATAAAAACAGAGACTATGCTAAAATATAGTTGTTATGCAAATACTCTATTGGTAAAACACAAATGAACACCAAATCTATCAGATCTTTTGTGAGGTATAGAGATTACCTGAAGGCTCCATCATAACCGTCATATAGGTCCTTGCCTTTTTCACACTTGTTCTGACCACTGGCGTCTCCAATGCACTGTTCGCACAGGTTACTGGGGAAACCTTTCTGATTGGCTCCAGGTACACAGGCTGATTTAAAGAACTCCCCAGTAGCTAAAAGCAGAATTACACCCTCATTACAATAATTTTGCTATTTATTTAGCAGAACAAGCCTTTCATTTCAGTATATGACCGTTTACCTTTGTAATAACTGATACAAATGTGAACCTGGACCACAAAACCAGTCATAAATCGCGTGGGTATATTTGTTGCAATAACCAAAAATCATTGTATGGGTCAATATTATAGATTTTTCTTTAATGTCAAAAATCATTAGGATATTAAGTAAAAATATTAAGTAATATATCAAAACTTAATTTTTGATTAGTAATATGCATTTCTAAGAACTTCATTTGGACAACTGTAAAGTCAATTTTTTCAATATTTAGATTTTTTTATTTTATTATTTATTTATTTATTTATTTTTTTACATATTTTCAAATTAGTTGTATCTTGGCCAAATATTGTCCTATCCTAATAAACCATACATCAATGAAAAGCTTATTTATTTAAAAAAAAAATGACCCTTATGACTGGTTTTGTGGTCCAGGGTCACAAATTATGAATAACAATTTGAGTAAAAAGCTGAAAGCTTTTCAATGTTGTTTTAGATTTTAGGACCCCACAGTATTTGTGCACTACATGTCCTACCTTGGGCCACTTGGCATCGCTGTGGTGTGATGAGGCCTTTTTCTATTAGCACACCTACGGGAATGTTCCAGCCTGCAGTTCTTCCATAACCTGTGTGACAGGAGCGCTTGCTCTTGAGGTCACTGAATCTCTGGATGTCTCTGTTGCTCTTTCTCAGCACAGCCACAGCATAATAAATACTTCCGTCAGTGTCTCCTAAAACAGAGAATCACAGTGGCTTGTGAAAATGAATCATCGTTTATGAATAAAACAGCTGATGTATCATCAGGTGCTGCTGAAAATCTTTCCCAAACACAAAACAGTTACCTAGTGAGCACATTTTGACTGTTTATGCTGTACTATATTCAAAACAAAGAAAGAAACAAAGACGTAGTTTGAGTGCAGAATCATGGGAGTTGTCGTCTTCATCCCCACCGCCGAAACAATCCGACGGGACTTGGACAGAAATCATGTTCATGGATGAGGTACTGTATTAAAAATTTACTAACATCATTGTGGTATAAAGCAGGGTGGGGCTGAAAGCTGTGGAAGCGAAACAAGGCTGCTGGAGCAATTGCTAGTGAGAGACAATTGTGACTCACGGCTCAAAAGCAACAGAGCTTTTATTATGCCACAGTCAACCACTTTTGCTCCTTCCAGTCATGCGTATTTGTGGTAAAGCAGTGCTGTTTTATCATGCTAGATACATATGAGTGTGTTGAAAGTTCTGTTATAATGCTATTCTGTGCATCTAATAAAACACATAACATATTAAAGGGGTCATCGGACGCTAAGTTCACTTTTACATGCTGTTTGAACATTAATGTGTGTTGGCAGTGTATGTACAAATCTACCCTATAATGATAAAAATCCATGCAGTGGTTTTTAATTAATCTGTAAAAATAATATCCCCTTTTTCAAATCGAGCCATTCTCAGATGCTTGTCGTTGTGGCGTCACACTGACAGAGGCCGCTCCCACGATAGTTGATTGACATGAGCGTTTTACCTCAGATCCGCTGTAACAGTCTGCCCTCTTTTGTTTCAATGCCGGAGCAGGGATGTAAATTAGACAAGAATATCTCAGATTGAGCGACTGAGGTGTTGTGTTGCTGGATGTAATAATGAACGTTGTGGTCGTCTTTTACTCCCGACATCTGAGCCGCTGAAGATGCACTAGATTACGTTTGTTTGTGAAGGGAATGCACCTCCCGATCTACATATATCCGTCTATATTCGCGCGAATCATTCGTGATCCCGCTTCACTTACAGCAGAAGTGAGTATAAGGGTTTTTTTTTATGAATCTTTGCGATTGCCTTTCCTAATAAAGTGCTAGTTAGCAAGTTTAGCGGCTAAACGCAGCTAAACGCGGCTAAAGTAAACAGGCTCGTTACTCCACAGAGAGAAGAGAGGGGCGGGGCGAGCAGAGCTCATTTGCATTTAAAGCAGCCTCGACCAGAATGAGATGATTTTTGCAGAGCTGATTTTGGCAAGGTAAAAAGGGTGTTGTTTTACACAACCATTGAGAATTTTTAACCAAAGTATATTATAGACTTTTCATTAAGACCCTAAAGAATCATATCAACTTGTGGAAAATGGGCATCCGATGACCCCTTTAAAGCATCTTTGGTGTTTCCATGTTTTCTACAAAATATAACCAGAAATCGAGGGTGTATGATGTTATTGGCAGGCAATGCAATGACAAGGGATGTGGTTTTTTAATATTATGGATATAAAAAAACACATATTGTGCCTATCTGTTTAGATAAATGATCATATTTACACTTCCTTTTTAATTCTACACTTTTATTTTTTGAAACTATCTTTAATTTCCTTACAGTTTTTACAATTGTGTTTACTTTGTACTATATTAAAGTCATTAGTGTGTTTTCACGACGCGTCATCAATCAGCCATATTGGCAGCACTGAATGTAAACAATGCCACTGAATCAAACTAAACTTGCAAATGTTGCTGATTACCACTGCTGAAAACGGTCAGTTGTTGTCACGTTTTGGGCTGTACTAATCGGTCGGACAGGGAAAAACATTTTGAGTACTATAGACTGCCAAAAGCTGTAACAAATCAAGGAGAAGTGTGCAAAAAACTGTCTGAGGAACAAAATGTGTTTGTGGTTGGCTAAACTGAACCAGCATTTCCAGGGCAAGAATCTTGACAACATTCAAGCTTGTTCTTATAATTTCCAGCCAGGTAAGTGAAACAGGCTAATTTCCTAATTAATACTGCTCATATGCATCTTTACCACCTACTAACTTTAGTTTGTCAAAATATTGCACCCTTTCCTGCGTCCTTCTCTATATGATTTAGCTTCCACGCATTTTTTTCCATGGTTTAGACAGCATAAATTAGCAGAACAACGTATTCAGTAGTACATTGACCGTGTAATCCATGCTGTTGTTTTCATCCAACTATCTCCAATATGGCCACATATCTGGGTAACTGACCAAACCGTGACGAAAATGAGAAAACTCTTATTCATTTAAAAAGCGTATAGTCAAAAAGTCAAAGTGCATTGAAAGAGTATGGCTCTAACCTGTGTAGCTCTCCCCGACAGCAGGAATCAAACCAAAGCTCTTCCCCGCTGTGTAGATGTAACCTCCATCAAGAGTGATGGCATCAGCTTGCTTGTTCTGGAGGGAAAAAAAAAGAGTCTCATTGGCTGCCCACTTTTTCAGCGACCCTGAGTTTATACAAATCTGTTTCTCCATGGTGAAAATTAATTAGATTTTTTTGTGTTGGAACTTGACTCTTGTGATGTACTGCAGATTTTAGTAAGGAAAACTATGAGTATAAAGGCTTGTTTACATCAAGGACAGTTACTATAATAACTATATAACGACAAAGATTTTAAAAATCACTCTTAATTTAAAAGAATAGCAAAGTCCAAACCTCAGCTATAAAGGCACAGATGAATGAAATCATTGGAATCACTTTTGTAATGATTTTTTCCAAATTAAAAATAAGAGCTTGTGCATTTAAAGTGACAGACAACAAAATGGCAGTGCAGGCTTAAATTAAACCATTCTCTTTATAGATATCTTTAGAATTATCATTTTTTGTGAGAATGGGTATCAATAAGAGTTTGGCTTGATTGGCATACTTGTATTTTCTTCATACAGTCCTCCACAGATGCACCGTGGACACACTGAATATCAGGAATCAAGTTTTTGCTTTTGAAAGCCACAGCCATGTCTGCACATTTTTGCTGTTCTCCATGAGACAGGACACACCAGCGTAGGTTAGCGGGAACATCTACACACACACCCATCACAGAGACACACAGATTTTGAACACAATATATCAAATAATTGCATGCTTAGCTTGGTTGCATATCAAATTTACATTTTTGGTTGTTTGATGAGGATGCAAAGATTCGCACCTGACTGTGTGCAGTCCATAGCTTTCAGTATGTAATAGTATCGGCCCAACCATTCGATATAGTTTTCATTTCCTGCTTCGATAAATGTGGTTGAAGAGTCGCTGAACAACAAGTTTGTCCCTCCATAGCCTGATGAGGAGAACATGGAGAACCCAGACTTTTGCTAGAGAGAAACACATACATTTTATTTAAATGTAACCGTTACATTAAAAAACAAATGTACCGTTTGTTTTTACTCAGTTTCAAAATCCTAATAAATTCAAAAGCTTCAAATAGGATCATACCAGTCCCTCACGCAACATGTTGTAAACCACTGAAGAGCTGATGTCAGAGTGGACAACAATTCCCCTTGATGGGACTCGAGCCAGATGGCATTTCTCATAATCAGTGACTGGACTGCGGGTGCCGTCCCGACACAGGAGCTGATAGTCTGTAGAGTGCAAGCCTTGAGCCCATGATTCGCCCTGACCTGAGACACAAAGTTGAAAGATTTATTATTACTTCATATACAGATGATAATCTATCACTTATCCCATTTTATTGTTCATGCTTCCTGTGTATGCTTCTTGGGATATTATCATGACTATAACAATACAATACTTGATTGAGAAATATATATATACTACCAGTGAAAAGTTTTTGAACAGTTAGATTTGTAATGTTTTTTTGTTTTGTTTTTTTTAAGATAGAGTTTTTAAAAAAATTTAGTTTATAGTTTTCTTTAAGTAAGTCTCGTCTGCTTACCAAGCCTGCATTTATTTGATCCAGAGTACAGCAAAACAGCACAATTTTTGAAATATTTTTACTATTTAAAATGACTCTTTTCTATTTGAATACATTTTAAAATGTTATTTATTCCTCTGATCAAAGCAAAATTTTCAGCATAATTACTGCAGTCCTCTTGTGTCACAGAAATCATTCTAACAAGCTAATTTGCTGTTCAAGAAACATTTATTATTATTATTATTATTATTATTATTATTATTATTATTATCATCATCAATAGTTAAAACAGTTGAGTACATCATTTCATGATTCTTTGATGACTAGAAAGATCTAAACATAACACTTTTTTATAGCCAGTTTTTATATATTAAATTGGTCAAAAGTGTAGATAAAGACATTTACAATGTTACAAAAGATTTCTATTTCAGATAAATGCTGTTCTTCTGAATGTTTTATTCATCAGAGAAATCTGAACAAAAAAAATTATACTCAGCTGTTTTCAACATAATAATAATGTTTTTGTGCAGCAAAATCAGAATATTAGAATAATTTCTGAAGGAGCATGTGGAGTAATAATGCTAAAAAATCATCTTTGAAATCAGAATAATAAATTACATTTTAAAATATATTCAGATTATTTTATATTCAGATCAGACTATTTCCAAATTTTACTGTTTTTGCTGTACTTTGGATGAAACAAATGCAGGCTTGGTGAGCAGAAAAAACTAATTTAAAAAACAAAAAAATTTGACTGGTAGTGTAGTTTAAATATTTTGTAGATAAAAGTGTTCAGACACATTCTGGTTGACTTTTTCCCTCCCTAAAGTGTCCAAAAGTCTAAAATACATTTTAAAATATATTCAAACAGGAAATATTTATTAAAATTTTGCTGTATATATATATATATATATATAATTTTTTTTTTTTCTCCTTTGTTTCTTTTTCTTTTTTTAGTAATCCTGCATCCCCCTTGGAAGTTTGCTGAGGCTCCCTAGTTGAGAATCACTGGACTATACATTTACCATCGGTATTCTCGCTCACAGTCGTGTGCTTCACAAAGGCGACATCACCTGCATCCTCAGCCAAGCACCTGTGAAACCCAAAACCTGTTTAGAGAAACACTGAGAATATTTCTCATTATCAGAGTTAACTGTCCCAGCTATGTTTCAGTATAGTAATAATTTAAACGAATATGGTACCTGAATGCTCCATTATATGCATAGTACAGCTCATTAGTGGTTGCATCACACTTATATTGTCCATTTTTATCTCCCACACACAGCTCACACAGGGACGCAGGACCATCTTTAGCTCCTGGGATACAGCTGGCGCTAAAGAAGTCAGCAACCCCTAAAAAGCAGAGATAAGCCACAAGATACATTTTCATCTGAAAAAGACAGTCTGACGATTTAAAATGTGATGCTCCAAGAGCGATGGAGTACCTTGAGGGAAGTTACAACCCATGGCTGACATCATTCCACTGTCAATCAAATAACCCAGAGGGACATTCCAGCCAACTGTACGGTCCTTGCCAGTGTGACAAGACTTCTTCCCCTTCAGATTGTTGATGTTAATGGCTGAATTTGCCTTTTTAACCACAGCAACACCGTAGTATGTTATTCCCTTCCCTGTGGCCATTAAGAAAAGAACAACTGATGAGTTGTTGCTTTAATGACTAGTTGCTCTAAAAAATTGCCAGATAAAACAATGGATAGTCCATATCATAAGTACTTACAATGGACTTTCTTACAATAAAGTATGTAATCAAATACAGATACATATCATTTGTTAATATTCAACCTAATGTTGACATTTAATTACATCCTTAATCTCTGTCTTCAGAAGTTCAGAGGTACAACTTGCATAATCTGGTATCTACAGCACCAAAAGAAGAACGTACCATCTGCTCCAGATTCTCCACCTGCAATTCTGAAGCTGGCTTGCTTGCCAACGTCGTATATTTCTTTAGCACTGGCTGAAAAGGCATCAACTTCCTTTCTCTGTCAAAAGCAATATTGATCATAATTGCAAATTTATTATTGAACTTTAGTGAATTTATTGTTATTTCCTTAATATTTCTGCAAATAAAATGCTATGTCTGAGCAGGGACACATTATCATTTATTGCATGTTTTCAATAAATTCTTCGGTGACAGAAAAGCTTTTTAATTTGAACAATGGAGTTTTCTGTGATGCTACAACCTCCCGAAACATAAATGCATAAAAACATGTTTAAAGTAATTTCAATGTGAAAATGATAATTATTCAAAGGTAAAGTCAGCAACACCAAGGCTCCAAAAGTATCAAAAAATTTTATTTAAAAAGCTTTTGCATAACAAAGTAACAATACTTTTGGAGCCTTGGTGTTGCCGACTTTACATTTTAATTGTTGTACTTTGTTTTTCAGTCTAGCACCTCTTTTGAGATTGATGTGCGTGCTTCTGTTTGCTTTTTGTAATGTGAAAATGATAAACGTAAACACAATTAGGCACAACCCTTTTTCAGATAAAGTTTGACAGATATTTTTTTTGTTCTACAAAAGTAATACAATTTAGAATTTTTATGTTCAAGCAAAATTAAATTTGAAAATATAACATTGATTTCTCTCTGAAAAAAAACAAAAAAAAAACACACTTTATAGTTGACTGTCACATGTAAAATTAAAACAATGTAGATAGATAGATATAGATAGATACACTGTAAAAAAATAAAAAACAATTTGTTGAGTCAGCTTAAAATAATTTGTTACCCTGCTGCCTTAAAATTTTAAGTTCAGTCAACTAAAATAAGTTTAGTCAACTTGAAATGTTAAGTTGTACTAAGTAACAACTTAGAAATTTGTGTTTGCTAAACTTAACAGATGGGTAAGTAACCCAGCTGCCTTAAAATTTGAAGTTGATTCAACTCAAATATCTAAGTTGTCACTTAGTGTAATTTAACATTTCAAGTTGAATAAACTTTTTTTGAGTTGACTGAACTTAAAAATTTAAGGCAGCCAGGTTACAAATTATTTTAAGTTGACTCAACAAATTGTTTTTTACAGTGTAGATGGATATAGTTTTTAAAAAATGTTTTTTTTTTTTTGTTTTTTTTAAATAAGTCTCTTCTGCTCACCAACCCTGCATTTATTTGATCCAAAGTACAGCAAAAACAGTACAATTTTGAAATATTTTTACCATTTAAAATAACACTTTTCTATTTGGAATATATATTACAATCCTATTTATTCTTGTGATTTCAAAGCTGAATTTTTCACACCATTACTCCAGTCACGTGATCCTTCAGAAATTACTTAATATTCTGTAACATAATATTCAAAAAACAGTTATTATTATTATGTTGAAAACAGTAGAATTTTTTTTCAGGTTTCTCTCATGAATAGAAAGCTCAGAAGAACAGCATTTATCTAAACAGAAATCTTTTTGTAGAAAGCAGTTTTTTGAAATAGCACAAATAATTCACAACATTACTGCTTTTGCTGTATTTGGGATCAAATAAACGCACCCTTGGTGAGCAGAAGAGACTTCTTTAAAAACATTTGGATTAGTAGTGTAGATGATATACCAGCTAAAAAAAAAAAAAAAAAAAAAAAAAAAAAAAAAAAAAAAAAGTTCTAAAATTATTTCGATTTTTAAATGTTTCAAAAACTTTTGTCGTTAGGAAAATTCCGTTTTATCATGTTTTACACATTATGGGAGCCTTACTTTGAAATGTTTCCTGAAACTTCTGAAACTAGTAACATTTAAAAAGCATTACGAACGTTTAACAAAAACCTTTCATAAATGAAACGTTTTTGCCAACATTTTTGAGAACATTAATAATGAGCAGAATATTTGTTCCGTTTTAACCGTTTGCTCATTACTTCAAAGTTCTCATAAGGTTTTCTGTTAGCAGGGTGAATGACTGAGCAGACAGAGAGACGAGACTTACGGTTAGTTTTTGTCCGCATTCGGCTTTGGATGAAGCGGGGACGCACCGTATTGTTGGTCGAATTGAAGCACTGGTGAAGGCCTGGGCCATTGCTTTACATTTGGACTCCTCCGCAGGAGAAATAGTGCACCATCTTATCGTACTCTGCCCTGACACTGGAAGTTATTTATAATATTATCACCATTATTCTTAGCCTTCCAAAATAGTCACATCTACATATACTCTTGTTTAGATAACTAAAAACATATATTTCTCACAATATAGCAATAATAATTAATCACATAGATAGAAATCATGGTTCCCTCCGCGTATTAACATAAAATGTTTCTTACCATAATGCGTGACCGCAAGCAGAATGCTGAGAAAAGCCCAGGTGTCCATCTCTGAGTCGAGAGTGAGCAGATTTTACTGTATGTAACTGTGTGTTACTGTCTTTATATCTGAGAGTCTGTTGCAAAGTCCAAAACACGACTTAACTACACGGGAAATTGCACCTCAGTCATAAAAGATACGTGCAGTCAGATTGAGGGTTTATAGACTATAATGTGACCAGACATGCGGACTGAGGAATGACACGTCCAAGACACGGGCGGAGGTCCAAGGTGCGCACAGAGGGGTCTTTCATTCTCAGAAACTCCACCTTTTTTCCATAAAGGAATGAAAAAGCCTCTGAATCAAGGGCAGTGTCACATACACACAGGTAAAATCACTTTTAACCTTGAAAATTAAGCAAATAACAATCAAACGCATACCAGTCAAAAGTTTTTGAACAGTAAGATTTTTTTAAAAAGTCTCTTCTGCTTCACCAAGCCTGCATTTATTTGATCCAAAATACAGTAAAAGCTGTAATATTGTCAAATAGTTTTACTAGTTGAAGTAACTGCTTTCTATTTGAATATATTTTAAAATGTAATTTATTTCTGTGATCAAAGCTCAATTTTCAGAATCATTACTCCAGTCTTCAGTGTCACATGATCCTTCAGAAACCATTCTAATATGTTGATTTGGAGTTCAAGAAAAAAAAATATATATATATATATTAGCAATATTTAAAACAGCTGAGTACAGCTATTTATCTGATATAAAAAGCTTTTTATACACTATATTATTCAAAAGAAATTATAGAAATTAAACATTTTATTTAGCAAGGATGCTTTAAATTGATCAAAAGTGATGATAATGACATTTACAATGTTTTAAAAGATTTCAGTTTCAGATAAATGCTGTTCTTTTGAATTTTCTATTTATTAGAAACCTAAAAAAATACTACTCGGCTGTTTTCAACAATGTTTTTTGAGCAGCAAATCAGAATATTAGAATGATTTCTGGAGGATCATGTGGCTGGAGTAATGATGCTAAAAATCAGCTTTGAAATCAGAAGAATAAATTACATTTTAAAATATATTCAAATAGAACAGTTATTTTAAACAGTAAAAATATTTCAAAATTTTACAGTTTTTGCTGTACGTTGAATCAAATAAATTCATGCTTAGTAAGCAGAAGAGACTTATTAAAAAAAAAAAAATCGTACTGTTCAAAAACTTTTGACTGGTAGCGTACTCTAAATATTTTGTACAAAAGGAAGGCAAAAAGTGTTTGGACACATTCTGGTTGTCTTTTTCCCTCCCTGAAGTGTCCAAAATTGTCCAAACAATACATATTCAAGCCAGGGTAGGCTATATGAATAAATCAACAGAAACAGACTTCACTGTAAAAAACAATTTGTTGAGTCAACTTAAAATAAAAAACCTGGCTGCCTTAAAATTTTAAGTTCAGTCAACTCAAAAAAAAGTTTATTCAACTTGAAATGTTAAATTATACTAAGTGACATCTTAGATATTTGAGTTAAATCAACTTCAAATTTTAAGGCAGCTGGGTTACTTACCCATCTGTTAAGTTTAGCAAACACAAATATCTAAGTTGTTACTTAGTACAACTTAACATTTCAAGTTGACTAAACTTATTTTAGCTGACTGAACTTAAAATTTTAAGGCAGCAGGGTAACAAATTATTTTAAGCTGACTCAACAAATTGTGTTTTTTTTTTTTTGTACAGTGTTCTTGACTAATTATTAAAATTCAGAAATGCAGCCCCTTTGATTCTGGCTGAATTACAACTCAATAGTATTGGTTGTAATAATAATTTTACTGCCATAATAAAGTGTTACACCACTACACAAACATCTAAAACATGTGTTATATGGCAACAGTGAATTGTGATTTAATGATGTTTTACAACAGGATGGAAACATGTTTAACAACAGCAAAAACAGCTCAATTGTACAATAATGCAGCACACTTTATGGTGGCAGAATTTTCTCCAGCTATTCTGGCGTGTTGCTAAAAGTGATAGTTCAGCCAGAAATGAGGAACAAAACTCTCTCTTTAGATGGAATCAAAGATAAATCTGTTCAAATGATAAAGCATTTGTAACATTTATTTAACATTTACATGAAATGAAGATGCTCTCTAATACTTTCGTCAAACTTTAAATAAACGTATAGCTTATTCACCTCTGAGAAAAGATACACAAAAACACTGCGTATGAGAAAAAAGTTTTTATTAGCTGTTCTCCTTTTTGACAAATGGAATGAATCAAGTTGGCAGATTATGTACATAATCTAGTCAAAAATGTGTTAGAAAGCCATGATGACAAGTTAGAGAAGCAATCTTTTAGAAAACAATCATCTCCGAGTAACTTAAAAAATGAAACTGGGACGCCGTCAGCGCGGCCCCCGGTGGAGAGTTAAAGGCTTGTGTTAGAGAGTGGCAAAGCAAATCTCTCCTCAGCTATGGGCAGTCGACAAGTTCACATACATGGAGGCAAGAATCTCCTAGCCTCAACGTTTACAGTTCATGCTAACTCTGACATTTTCACAATCCCAGGTGAAAACCGAAAGAGAAGCCCTCTCCTCCGCTTCTCGCTCATATTTAATGTGTCAAGACTATTGCTTTTAGAAATCATGCACGTCACATGAAAAAGTAAATATGACATAACTACATAGGAGAGAGAAAGAGCTGAAGACTACAAACTGCCAACTTGAGTTTGATTTCATATTGTTTGAGCAGATGCAAATGGAACACCACCATTCAGCCCATGTGTCCTGTGTCAGTGTTTTTGCATAAAAACAAACCATAAACAACCAAAGTGACGGTGGTAAAAGTAAAGGAAAATATATATATTTATATATCTATTTATATTTATTTTTATATACATACACGCGTATTCGTACGAGTGTATGTTTGACATTATAAAGAAAATAATTCCCATAGGTGTGGAGTTTAATTAAAGCTCAATATAGACTTTTATTATAACAAAATAGGCAGTATACTGAGGGTTGAATATACATTACAATTTATACTCTCTTATTTGCATTGCTGTTTCTTTAAGTAAGAATATGTCGTCACCTGGATTTGAAAGATAATTGTAAGCTGTTCCTTTTCACCTCGACTAAAAGCTACTCCCATATGCACCTTGATTAAAATGTACACAGATTGTTAAGACAAATAGACATTTAATATAAAAAGAAGAACTTTTGTGCCAAACGTTTTTGTCCTCTTTGTGCACTTGTGACAAAACAGATCAGCTGCTTAAAATGAGTGGGCTGCTTGATTTTACAAGATACATGAGAGAAAACAAAAGTAAAATGGTGGTTGCAGTTCACGTAGTCTGACAAAAACCGTACGAACGTAAGAAAAAGAAGAATCCAAAACATGCTCTTAATGCAAAAACGTGCAAAGTGTTGCTTCATGTCTTTTCAGTTGCAGACATGAAAGCGTTAACTTCTGATCATACATGGGAAAAAGAACAAACCAAAATGTATATAATGCATTAACTCATTGGTTTTCCTTCGAGAAAGTCACCTCCCTTAAACATTAAGGAATCTGTACCGTATAATCTGTCCAGTAAGTCGCTGGTCAGGCATGTCTCCTCCCACCGGAGGATGAAATGCGGAGATTGGGATGCGAGGACTAGACAGCAGTTTCAAAGAGAGGCATGAGAGTGAGAAAGGTGGCCCCGTAGGACCACCGCGATCCCAAGCCCATCCAAAGAAAATGTATTTCCTATGCTCGGGGGGGCAGAAAGCCAATGCAAGCAGCAGGCCAGGTTAGTATAAAAAAGAAAACAGAAAGAAAAAAAAAATCCAAAAAAAAAGTTGAAAGTAAAATAAGGTTTATTTGTCTCCAGCCTTCTCACAATTTCTCTTTGACTGGTACCCAGATGAATGGCCCAGACTGCTCCTCGATGATCTGCTTAACCTGGTTGTAGATCTCTTCTAATGTGTCTCCTTGTACAATGGCTGAAAAAAAGATAAAATGACAGATGAGTACCACACATCTCCTTACTCAACGGAAAAAAAAAATTAAAGGGATAGTGTACCCAAAAATGAAAATTCTGTCATTAAAGGAGAAGTCCACTTTCAAAACAGGGATTCACATATAATGTACTCACCCCCTTGTCATCCAAGATGTTTGTGTCTTTCTTCAGTCGTAAAGAAATTAAGTTTTTTGAGGAAAACATTTCATATGGATTTTTCTCCATATGACTGCTATGGTGCCCTGATTTTGAACTTCCAAAATGCAGTTTAAAGGTGGCTTCTTTGAAATGATTTTTGAAGCTGAGGGAGAAAATACGATTTGGAGTTTTTTCAACATACCCTAACTGTCTTGAGCCAGAATACACAGAGTTCAAGGAGAGCGAGACAAGACGAGCGTTTGAGATTAAAAAAGTATTTAAATTGTATGTTTTTAAATAAATAAAATAACCGATCGTTTCGTTCGGCTTGACTCATTTACAACCGCATTTTGGATCGTTTGAAGCCACATTTAAACTACATTTTGGAAGTTCAAAATTGGGGCACCATAGCAGTTTATTATATGGAGAAAAATCCTGAAATGTCTTCCTCAAAAAACAATTTCTTTACGACTGAAGAAAGACATGAACATCTTGGATGACAAGGGGTGAGTACATTATATGTGAATCTTTGTTTTGGAAGTAAACTTCTTCAATTACTCACTCTCACATCATTTCAAATCCATAAGACCTTTGTTCATCTTCGGAACACAAATTTTAAATATTTTTAATGAATTTAACTAATTATTTATATTGAACCCCATTCATTTTCAATGTATGGACAAAAATCGTTTGTGTTACACAGAATAAAAGTCAGACGGGTTTAGAATAACAGATGATGACAGAATTTTCATTTTTAGTGATCCATTCCTTTAAACGAATATAAACAGGTAGCATGAAAACTGAATGCGTGTCAAAATATCGGAGTTTAAAGTGATAGTTCACCCAAAAATTACATTTTTGTCATCATCTGTCATGAATTACCATAGCTTTCTAATTCTCCAATAGACATCAATGCAACTGTCATGTTCATGGCACAGAAAGGTAAAGACATAGTTAAAATAGTCCATGTGACATTACTCATTTAACCGTAATGTTATAAAGCTATGAGAATACTTTTTGTGTGCAAAGAAAAAAAAACTGCTTTATTCAACAGGCGTGACTGTGATCATGGATAGCAGTGGAGACTGACATAGAAGAGAAAAAAAATCATTGAATAAACCCTTATTTTTGTTTTCTTTGTGCACAAAAAGTACTCTCGTAGCTTCATAAAATTAAGGTTGAACCACTGATGTCACAGAGCTGACTTGGATGCGAGTTTACTCTACTGTTCTCACCGGTGAAGTGCTCTAGGAATTCCTGCTCCAGTTTCATGGCTCTGTCATAGGTCTTCCTGCCTTGCTCCTCCATCAATCTCTTATTCATCTCTCTGTGAGGGACACAGAGGACATACTATTAGCGCCAATCATTCAAAAATAATCAAGCTTTAGCATTTATTGTGTTTGATGAGCCGTTAATAAAATAGTAAAAAACATACAAAATATTCTCCACTGATTTGGGTTTCACGAACACAGCAATGGGGTAGAGCTGTGCTAACTGGAGTCGTTTGATGGCATTGCCTGAGACATCCAGGATGCAGTGCTTGCCCTAAAAGAACAACAGATCACAGATCGTCATGTAAGAAATGAAAAAAATGCTGTGCAATGCAAATTTCAAGGTTACTCTCACAAAAAAAAGATCCTTTTTTTTTATTACTGCCATAAGTTCCTTTATTACGTCTTAACAAGCTGAACTCGTTCACCTTTTCTGCAACCTCTCGCACTGACTGCACGCTTGTCCCGTAGAGGTGATTGTTATATTGACCGGCCTCGATGAATTTGTGATCCTGAATGTCTTTTTCCATTTGCTCCCGTGAAATAACAAAATGGTAGTCTCTGCCATCAACCTCATAGTCTCGCTTTGGTCTAGTCGTGTCTGGTCAAAGAACAGAAACGGATGTTAAAACAATGCACATAATATGAGAAATGATAAAACTGTTATTATGTACTCACGGGGAACACATGATCCAAACTTGTCCGGAAACTCAGAGATTAGATCATCATTGATCCGGTCTTTCATGGGTCCAAGGACAATCACTGGACGAGTGTAACTCACTGTAAACCACAATAACCTTAGATTGGCTCAGGCAGAATTATACACTGACACAGTTATTTGAAGTAATATTAACCAATGTACCATAATAAAAGAAAGCCATAATGAAGGACACTCACCTTCTTGTTGCGTGACTGTCTCGTACGAGAGGACATACTCTTCCTGTCCACCTAGTAGAGACAGAAACACTGATATGAGTTCAAAAATCCTCATGTACTGTGTAATTAAACAGTTAACATGCATGTATAGCCTCATCTGAACTTAGTGAAACACTCCTCAGTGTTACAAACTGTTTGAACTCGCATGAACTTTGAATCAGATTTTAATTTTTTTCAAAAAAATAATATTTTTGGAATATTTTTATCGTATTAGATACGTCTTAGATACATTAACTTGTCTGAGAGGAGGTATCTAACAGCTGAAGGACAATAATTAGCTAATTATTCATAAATAAAATATGCTACTGTTTGAATGTTTGAGGTCAGTAATACTTTTATTTAGCAACTACACATTAATCCTAACCATATCCCTAAAAAGTAACAGTTAAGAATCCCGAAAAAACTGCATCAGTTTTCAAACAGTTTGTAACATTGATAATAATAAATGTTTCTTGAGCACCAAATCAACATAAAATGATTTCTAAAGAATCATGTGACAATGAAGATGTAGTTAAATATATATATTTTTTAAATTGTAATAATATTTCACAGTATTACAGGTTTTACTGTAATTTTGTTTTGATCAAAAGCATTTGTGAGCATCAGATAATAACAATAATAATAATTTCTAACCTCAAACTGTTAAACAACTGTATAATTGATTAAAACAGGTTAAAATACTGTAACTATATATATATATATATATATATATATATATAGTTCAGAAGAACAGCATTTATCTGAAATATTTTGTAACATTATAAATGTCTTTATCATCACTTTTGATGAATTTAAAGAATCCTTGCTAAATTAAAGTATTAATTTCTATTAATTATATAATCTATAAATTTCTATAATATAAAAATAATTTCTATAAAAAATTAAAATAAAATAAAATTACACTGACTCCACGCTTTTGAACGGTTTAGTGTATAATGTTACAAAAGCTTTTAATTTAAGATAAATTCTGATCTTTGAATCTTTCTATTCATCAAAGTATCCTGAAAAAATGTAGTCAACTGTTAAATATTAAATATTAGTAATAAATAAATAAATAAATATAATAATAATAATAATAATAATTGTTTCCTGAACAGCAAATCAGCATATTAGAATGATTTCTGAAAGATCATGCAACACTGAAGACTGGAGCATTGATGATGAAAATGTAGCTTTGATTATATAAATAAATTACATTTTAAAACATATTCAGATAGAAAACAGTTATTTTTAAACTGAAATTTTTTCAAACTTTTTCTGTTTTTGTTGTACTTTGTATCAAATAAATGCAGGCTTGGTGAGCAGAAGAGACTTCTTCAAAAACATTAAAAATCTTACTGTTCAAAAACTTTTGACTGGTAGTGTAACTGAAATCTACTCAAACGTATGTCTTTTGCATTTGCATTCAAATATATTACTTAGCCACCATATGAAATCTGCGTACATGCTTTTGTTTTGAACAGTACTCTCTAATTTTCACTCACTGTTCATATGAGATGAGCCATGTAGCATTAACAAAGTTCAAGAGGTTTTTCAGACCACTCGATGTGAATGACAGGCCAGTTATAAAACTGTTGAAAGATCCAGGCTGTTCAAATAACTGTAACATGATTTGAAGGTAATATTCCAGGCCATAATATGCTGTGTACCCAGCATGACCACTAAGCACAGATAACCAACACCTGTTTTATCACCTGAAACTCCAATAGGTCAAATCACACAGCTAGCTTATGAACTATAAAGCTTAGTAAGGGAAAGTGAGCTTCTGTTGGTTAAATCAATAGTGCGTTCTAATTATCTTGTCTTTTGCTACTGCATTTTTAAACTATTTTTAATGTTCTGTCTTGGAAGATTAAAATATTTATTTTAAATATAGAATTTTTGTGTAAAATCCTGACTCTCATGTTAGTCTTGAATAGTACACATCTTTTAATTTTGTGTGTGCACATAACACAAAGGAAAGCTGATGGAATAAAGGGAATTAAATACTCAAACTGATTATGTTTAAACAGATGATTTTTGTCAATAACAACATGATGAAAGGAAATAAAGGGGAACACAAACTTACGGTAACTACTTTCACTATCGCTGGCATTAGAAGTTACATGCTCTGAAACCATAAAAAGGGAAAATAAACACCACAGACACAAAAACAAGCTTTGCAGGAATATGACAGACACTAAGAGCAGTCACCAGCAGATGGCAGTGTTAAGAACCAGTGCAGGACATGTGAGGCTTTGAAGCGGAGCTCATTTTGCTTAGTTTATCACAAAATTGCTTCTACAAAACAGGTTTGGTAGTTTTAGCTGTAGGAAACATTTTTAATCATCAAATTGCCTCTGAATGCATGTAAGAAATTCTCTCGGGGGGTCTTAACATTGACATGGTGCAGTGAACGTTGATGGACAGAGGGGCTCCACTCCACCACCTAAAAGTGTTTCACAGTAGAAGTCTAAAAGGACACGAATACACTAAACAACCAGGAATCACGGAAGACTGTAAATAACCTCCCTTCAAATCAGCCATGCTGATTTTAACCCCTCATGTTCTGTTCTCACACAACCAAAGTTCAAAAGTTTGGGGTCAGTTATATTATTTTTAAAGAAATAAATACTTTTATTAAGCAAGGATATATTAAATCAATAAAAGAATTTGAGTAACACATTTATGTTGGGAAAGATTTCTTAAAAAATGCCATTCATTTAAACTTTCTATTTTTCCAAAAATTCAGTTTCCATAAAAATGCTGAGCAGATCAATTATTTACAACACTGAAAATAATAAGAAATCTTTCCTTAGCACCAAATCAGCATATTAGAATGATTTCCGAAGGATCATGTGACACTGAAAACTAATGACAGAAGCTGAACATTCAGCTTTTCTATCACAGAAATACATTATATTATTAAATATATTAAAATACAGTATTTTTGACCAAATAAATGCAGCATTGGTGAGCATAAAACGTTACTGACCCAAGACTTTTAAAATTTGTTTGAACATAAGTTTAATTACTACAGCATTATTTGCATTTGATGTATTTGTTCCCAAAAGCACATCTCAAACTTATCTCCCAAAGCAAAAATCACAGCAGTAACTACATTTTTACATATTCTGAAAAAAACAGAATGCGAAACTCGCTGCGCCAATGCTAAGGTGTTGTGGACGGTTTCCAAGGCATTGCTACGCAGTTGCTAGGTGGTTGCTTACTGGGAAGTTAAAAGAGCCCACTCCCCAAGCCCTGAGAACCAACCCCCCGCTCCTATTTTGTCATTCACCAGGAGAAAAATAACACATTCAGTTGCTTAGTGGGGGTAATATGTAAAGGAAAATATGTGAGTTACACACCAGTGTTTAATATTCAAAAGTCCCAATTGGATGAATAAATCAAATGTAGGTCAGGACACTTAAACTAAAACGCGATATGGACTAGAACATTATGTTGCAAAATACTATTTAAATATGAATCCTGCATGTTCTGCGTAAATGAATGGTGCAGACATGTGGTTTCATTTACTACACATATGCTAAAGTGCCCTGAAGTGACGCTTGCAGTGTTTTCAGCTTCTGCCACCTCAAAATACACGTGTAGATGAACATAAACAATCTCTAGAGATTATGAAGGTCACTTCATGAGCATTTTACCGTTTCTTGTGAGAAAAACCAAAACTACCGTTACATTGTATACAAACATAAACTTAAAGATCAGAACAACAATTTACAAATAATTTACTCACCCCCTTGTCATTCAAGATGTTCATGTCTTTCTGTCTTCAGCCGTGAAGAAATTATGGTTTTTGAGGAAAACATTTCAGGATTTTTCTGCATATAATGGACTTCATTGGTGCCCCGATTTTGAACTTCCAAAATGCAGTTTAAATGCGGCTTCAAAGGGCTCTAAATGATCCCAGCCGAGGAAGAAGGATCTTATCTAGTGAAACGATCTGTCATTTTTTTCGGAAAATAAAATTTTTTATACTTTTTAAGCACAAAAGCTTGTGTAGCACAGGCTCTGGGATGTGCGTTCACATACTATTGAATCACGTCGAAAGCTCATGCAGAACGTAGGCAGAACCACAGACCCAGTGTTTAGAAAGCGAACGCGCAAAGACTAAGAAAGTGCAAGTAAGTCAAACACTGTTTACAAATGGTACAACGATGTCTGACAATTCTGAAGTTGTAGGAGAAAATAACATGGAGTTTTTCGATATACTCTAACTTTTTGAGCCGGAGTACACAGACGATGAACTTGTGGTGATTCGAAGACGTGATTCGTAGTAGTGACAGGAAGTTCAGATCATATTACCGACTAAGACCTCTGAGTCTCATTCAGCAAAATGAGCGACTCTTTTTTTCGTCATTTCGTCAATTTTTTTTTTTAATCAAAATCAGCATCACGCGACAGCCCCATAAGATGAACGAACGACTCAAAAAACCCGAAGACTCGAAACAGGTGAACTAATTCCAATACAGAACCTAAAAGGATGTTGCGCATGCGTAACTGAACGAATCACTCCCCAAGACGACTCGTTCTTCCCGAGTCACATTAAAGACTCATTCAAAATGAACAAATCGTTCAAGAACAACCTGTGAACGCGCATCCCAGAGCCTGTGCTACACAAGCTTTTGTGCTTAAAAAGCATACAATTTTATTTATTTATTTTTTTCCCCCGAAAACAATGAATGATCGTTTCGCTAGATAAGACCCTTCTTTCTCGGCTGGGATCATTTAGAGCCCTTTGAAGCTGCATTTAAACTACATTTTGGAAGTTCAAATTCAGGGCACCAGTGAAGTCCATTATATGCAGAAAAATCCTGAAATGCTTTCCTTAAAAACCATAATTTCTTTACGACTGAAGACAGAAAGACATGAACATCTTGGATGACAAGGGGGTGAGTACATTATTTGTGAACTGTTGTTCTGGAAGTGGACTTCTCCTTTAATGTAATGATAGTACAACCACTAATAATAAAATTATTATTAAAACATTATTTTTAAGGAATATTTAGCAGAAAAATTATTCCCCAGAATTATTCCCAGAAGAATGTAAATACACAACACAATATTTCTGAAAAAAAGAGAAATTAAATAATAATGAATTAATAATGAGGTTTTTTTTTTTTGTTATAAAATTCATTTAGAGAAAATAAACAAAAGCATTTAGAGATGCTTTTGATTATTAAAGTTTAGTGAAACCATTCAAATGGATTTAAGAGAATTAATGGAAAACAAAGAATTTTGTAAAAATAAAACTAAATTTGATAGGGCCTTTTTAGGCCATAGGGCAATTTAAATTAACTATTAAAACAGAGTCTAGTAAAACTTAAATGGAATTTGGTGTGGGGGGGGTATGGTACTGATTTCAAAGGGCCTGAAGTTACTTTTAAGGGTGTTCACTCTTTACAAGAATCAACTAATACCTGAAAGTACAAAACAAATATTTATTTCTTAAATGTGTTATTTCCAGACATTCAAACCCTTGAGCTTTTAACATGTTAAACCCTCAGGTTTTTTTTTTTTTTTTTGTTCATATTTTTCTTTCAGTTAATTGTGCTTCAACATTTGTTTATTTTAATGTTCCATTTGATTTAATTACTTATTAGCTTTTTATCAAACCCCCTGCAGTTCCCACACAAACCCTCATTTAGAAAACCCTACAACGAAATATTAGACATAATAAGCACCACTGTTTAATCAATGCATTTATAATGCTAATGTTGTTAAAGGGATAGTACACCCAGAAATGAAAATCCCCTCACCTCGTTACAAACCTGTATGATTTTCTTTCTCCTGCAGAACATGAAAGAAAATATCTTGAAAAATATTGGTAACCAGTTTCAGTTCCCATTGACTTCCATTGTATTTTTTGCCCATACAATGGAAGCCTATGGGAAATGCAACTGTTTGGTTACAAACATTCTTCAAAATACCTTACATTCTGCAGAAGAAAGAAATGCATAAAGACTCTCATGGTTAAACATGTTCCTGTTATAAAACAACATATACATTACATTAATTATATAAATTAGTAAATTTCTACAAAAAAATCATTTTTGGATGAACTATCCCTTCAAGAGGAGCAGAATTAACATTTGTTTCTTCAGTAGCACACAAACGAAACAATCGGTTTGTGCGAGAAACCGACATAGCGGTGATTCAGAGGTAAAAAAAATGATATAAATACTGTTCAGCTTCTCGCACAAACCAATCGTTTCGTGTCTTAGGACATCAGTGTATCGTCATAAGTCGCAGGGTTTAATTTGGTTTTGTTCGGCATGTTTTGTGTTCTACTGAAGAAACAAAGTCACCTACATCTTGGATGCCCTGGGGGTAAGCAGATAAACATCACATTTTCGTTTTTTGGGTGAACTATCCCTTTAAGGGCATAATGGACAACAAAGAATCTAAACATAGCGCTGATCCGCAAAGCTTGTGTTTTATAGCCATCTAGACATAACACAGGCTGCAGACACAACACAATTCTAACCGAACATCACCGCTAAACGTGCAAGACAGATTTATAGGGCGTAAAGGGATTTTGCTAGGGCCGGTGGGGTACTTTAGGTCTGCTGTAGCCTTTGTGGACTTACTCAAGCCTTTGTCGTCACTCAGGTCCTGTGGAGCAGTCGGCAGAGAGCACGGAACAAGAGAAAACCACAAAAATAACAATGATTACTGGAACAACATATCACGTCTTACCGATGAACATTGCTGCTGCCTTGCAACAAACCCAGATATGGAGACTTCAGTGGTTTTCAATGAACATACGGTCTCTAAATTATCGAAATCTACAATTAACCAAATTCGGCGTCACATTTAGGGTTGTTGCAGAAGCAGGAGTTTTGTTCAGCGGTGTTGGCGTAGCCGCGTGTGGCGCTACCCTGCCCTGCACGCGGCTAATGTACTTACGGTCGACATCGCTTGTTTCCTGTTCGCTGGGGTCCTTGTTCTTGTAGAAAGGGAATTTTCGTGAAAAGAGGTTCTTTTTACGCTTGTCATTGAGTGACTGCTGGGAAAGAGGAGAGGGAGGGATGGAGGGAGGGAGAACAAAAAAGGAAGAACAGATGGAATGGTGTTGGGTGTCTAGTTGAAGTATGAACAAATGCCCAACTTAACAGATGCCCGTGTTACTGACTCTATAGCCACCGCCATCCAATAAAATGATGCTGGAATGACAAAAAGCACTGATGCTAGAATTTATAAATAGATATGAAACCAGATCTTGGTTTGGAGATGGCAACAGACACAGTAGAGTTTATGAGGGATTACTGAACATCATAAATTTAAAAAGCAGTTACCACAACCAAAGTTAGCAAGGTGGGGTTACAGTACAATCTGACAAAGGCAA
Source organism: Labeo rohita (assembly GCF_022985175.1). NCBI lineage: Eukaryota > Metazoa > Chordata > Actinopteri > Cypriniformes > Cyprinidae > Labeo > Labeo rohita. Next base: position 19,008,763 of record NC_066874.1, on the reverse strand, counting down.
GGACATGCAGAACAGCCCTATGAAATGAGTTAGTTGATTAAAGTTAGTGATTGGCACTGATCAAAGGGTTTGGACGAGAACAAAGTTGCAACACAAAGGACATCAATAGATGGACAGCTGAATAATGGAGGAGGAGAAAGTGAAGAGCAGTTTGACATCAATGGCAAGCGTATACATCTTTTTGTTCTCGGAAAAATTCATGCACTCATGCTGCATTAGTGAATGCAGTTGAAAACGCTAAGACAGTGAAGAGTGGATGATGAGTCGGTCCGTTGCTAAACACAATACTGCTGAAAAGACTAAAGAGTTATCATCACTAGGGCTGGGCAATAAGTATTGAATTTCAACAATATATTATAAACATAGTGAATACTGTGATGATTAAAAAAAAAATAATAAAGACTGTAACATTTTGGTGCATTTTACTTCTTACATTTTGAAGCTGCAATGGCTGTTTGGTTGAAATTATGGTTGTTTTGAAATGTATACATACTCTGCTGTACAAAGGTTTTTTATGTTTTTAAAAGAAGTCTCTTATGCTCATCAAAGTTCCATTCATATGATCAAAAACACAGAAAAAAGTTATACTATAAAATATTGTTGCAATTTAAAATAACAGTTGTCTATTTTAATATACTTTCAAATATAATTCTGTGATGCAAAGCTGAATTTTAAATCATCACTACTCCAGTCTTCAGTGTCACACAATCCTTCAGAAATTATTCTAATATGCTGATTTATTATCAATGATGGAAACTAGTTGTGCTGCTTAATATTTTTTTGGAACCTGTGAAGCTTTTTTTCAGGACTCTTTGATGAATACAAAGTTAAAAATAACAATATAAGTCCTTACTATCACTTTTTTTTTTTTAAACCAAATTTAACACATCCTTGCTGAATAAAAGTATTAATTTCTTTCAAACAAAGAAAGAAAGAAAAAAATTGACTGACCCCAAATTTTGAACGATACTTCAAAGGATCATGTGACACTGAGGAATGAAATTATGATACTGAAATGTCAGCTTTGCATCACAGGAGTAAATTCTATTTTAAAGTATATTAAAATAGAAAACCACTATTTTAAATTGCAATAATATTTCACAATATTACTGTTTTTTCTGTCTTTTTAATCAAATAAACACAGGTTTGATGAGCAGAAAAGTCTTCTTTACAAAACATTACAAATCTTACTGATCCCAGTGTATATTTTTTATAAAGTGTATAAGTATTTTAATACTGTGATATTTCTTGAATGTCATCAAAATGCTGAAAAAATATTGAGATATATACAACTGTTTATGTTTGGGGTTGGTAAGATTTTATTTTTTATTTTTTTCCTTTTTGTCTCTTATGCTTACCAAGGCAACATTTATTTGATTTAAAAATACAGTACAACAGACATGTGAAATAATATTACAGTTTAAAACAACCATTTTCTATTTTAATCAATTACAAAATGTAAATTATTTTACATTTTCAACAGCCATTAATCCAGTCAGCAGTTTCAAGATTCATCAGAAATCAATCTAATACGTTGATTTGGTGCTCAAGTAAATTGCTTGTTACTATCAATGTTAAAAACATCTGTGCTGCTTACTATTTCTGCAAGAACTTATTTACTTATGCATTTAAATAGAAAGAAGAACAGCATTTATTTTAAATGGAAATCTCTTGTGGCATTGTAAAAGTCTTTACAGTCACTTTTAATGAATTTAATGTGTCCTTGCTGAATAAAAGCACTACTGTATGTATAATACACTTTTCTTTTGCCCAGCCCTAATAGTCACATGCAGTTAAGAATTCTCTCACAAGACAGAATTGTGAGCAAACATACAGGATTAGTACACTACATTCAGTAAAAAGTTTCACAAATAGAAACTTTTAAACAAGCATCTCATTCATGAAGATGATTCATCACTTCTATACTTCACTACTTTGTTAGAGTTTACACTTGCCAGCTGTTAGTCGTCTTATGTGAGAACAGTTTTGGCTTTCGAAAAGTCACACAAGAGAAAGGTGCAACAAAATGTTTCTAATGCTGAACATCTTGTTAGCACTTTTCATCTCAAATTAGCATAAAATAACAATGTTTCAAAATAGGCTACAAGGCGTGTTCATAATGGTCTCTGATTTCCGGCAGATTAAGGTTAAGTCGATGTGACTGCAAGTAAACTAAATTAAATTTTTACACAAAAGGGACATTTATTATGTATTAGTCTATAAACAGCTTTTTAAAAAGACATTAAAAGCCTGTTTGTGTCATGCCAGACATGGTAAATATTTAAGCAGCAAACACTCACCCCTTTGTCTCGAGACTTGGAGTTGAATTTAACTGTCTTTAACCTGGCTCGTTCTTTCCTCTCCACCCTGCAGAGGAAGGAGACAAAGACAGTAGAGCAGTATTTTTACTGTTAGTACACAGCAACTGACCTGAGTTCATTATATACACTACCAGTCAAAAGTTTGTGAACAGTAAGATTTTTAACATTTTTAAAAAAGAAGTCTCATCTGCTCTCCAAGCCTGCATTTACTTGATCCAAAATACAGCAAAAACAGTAAAATGTTTAATTATTTTTACTATTTAAAATAACTGTTTTCTATTTGAATATACTTTAAAATGTAATTTATTCCAGTGATCAAAGCTACATTTTCAGCATCATTACTCCAGTCTTCAGTGTCACATGATCTTTTAAAAATTATTCATCAGTATAATTTTTTTTTTTTTTTTTTTTTTTTTGGTGGGGGAAAGAAATTACAGAAATTAATTCAGCAAGGACGCTTTAAATTGATCAAAAGTGATGATAAAGACATTTATAATGTTACAAAATATTTAGATTTCAGATAAATGCTGTTCTTCTGAACTTTCTATTCATTAATGAAACCTGAAAAAAATTCTACTCCGCTGTTTTCAACATAATAATAATAATAATAATAATAATAATAATAATAATAATAATAATAATACATGCTTTTTTAGCAGCAAATCAGATATCAAATCACATATTATAATGATTTCTGAAGGATCATGTGAATTGAGTAATGATGCTAAAAAAATCAGCTTTGAAATCACAGAAATAAAATACATTTTAAAATACATACAAATAGACAACATTTATTTTAAATATTAAAATAAAATTCAATATTTTACTGTTTACTGTACTTTGGATCAAATAAATGCAGGTTTGGTGAGCAGAAGAGACTCCTTTAAAAAAAAAAAAAAAAAAAAAAATAATATATATATATATATATATATATATATATATATATATATATATATATATATATATATATATATATATATATATATATATATATATATATATATATATATATATATATCTTACTGTTCAAAAACTTTTGACTAGTTATGTACATGTGTATAAACTAAAACATAAAACATATAAAGCCCAAAAATGTTTGCTTTTTGCAAGAATAAAGCTATTGTAGTAAGATATAATTGTCTTGAAAAGGCTAAACATGTGGCGTATGTGACATTTATCAACATATTAACCTTTAAATACATGTTCTATGTCTAAACTGTAACATTTACCAGACGCTGATCTGACATGCTTCCTAGGGAGAGTTTACATGAGATGAGATTTTTTTTATACAAAAACTGTGCTTTGATGCATCTAGATGACATCTAACCTCCAAAATCCAAATATGATGAAGTATTAAGACACATGATGCAGATCAGAAACTTTCACAGTGAGAAATCCCAGCTTGTTTCTAAAAATACAGAGAATTGCTGGCTGTCCCCTGTGCCTCAAGACTAAAGCGTCATCAGTGAGGAAACGAGAGAGGCAAATTTTTAGAATGAGGTGAGAAGTTAATTATCAAGTTTCAATCAGCATACAGTTGGGTGGAGCAAATGAGAGAGAACCTCTCACAGCATCACACATCAGAGCTGAAATATAAGGCTCTAATTAGACATGTGTGACAGCAAACCCATGACCTTGGCAAAAATAAAGCAGACTTGTTTGTCTTGCTAAAGCTAATTCCAATTTTGTATCCTAAATACAATTAAACAATTTTGTCACACGTTTGTATGTAACTCAGCATGACTTTCCTCAATTATAACATCTCATATTTCATCTTAAGCAAAACTCTTGTTTGTGGTGGTAAAGAAGCCACGACTGAATTTTATATTATTTTCTCACAATAAATATTGAAAGAATTTTATTTTTGACTCTTTTCTGAAGTGTAAAACAAAATCTATACAAAAATAAATGCAAAATAAATAATCAAGGCATAGAAAGTATCCAAGCAGTTTTAACAGGACATGACAAAAAATAAAATAAATCAATTAGTTTTAATAATTAAAACGCCCACGTTCTTCATCACACAGAGAGAAGAGTTACTTTTACTATCTATCATTTATGTAAGCATATATAGTCTCAAATATGATAATTCTTGAATGCCACTGTGCAGATATATATGCTCATTGCTCATTATTACAAATTACAATGCATAACACCGTGGTAATTAAACCAAAATGAAAAAAGGCAGTGAAGTGAAATGGAAGACATTGTGAAAAAAAACATTAGTGGAAAGACTATGAGTCATGGGTAATGTGGCATTAAATGCACAATTGCATTAATCAAGGTAAAGAGGGTTAACTGAACTATATTTCTATAGTACAGTGTGCTCTGGAATGCATGGGGGCACAGCATACCTCTTCTTGCTGGGAATGACGCCCATCTCCTCCATCTCGCCATCTGTAGTTACATGCCGCGCTTGCCACCACTCCTCGTCCGAGGCATTCAGGACATGTAGGATGTCGCCGAAGCGGAAGTTCAGCCCCTGACTGGGCAGGCCAGAGTCTTTCGTTATGTCATAATCAAACAGGGCTCTAGAGGAGAGAGAATGTAATAAGAATTATTTTTCAGAGAAGAAAGCAATAAACAAGAAGCAAAAAGCCAGTGAATGTTAAAAGATTAGTTAATTTTCAGAATAAAAAAATCCTGGTAATTTGGTCACCCCCATGTCATCCAAGATGTTCATCTGTCTATCTTCAGTCGAAAAGAAATTAAGGTTTTTGAGGAAAACATTCCAGGATTTTTCTCCATATAGTGGACTTCAATGGGGATCAGCGGGTTGAAGGTCCAAATTGCAGTTTCAATGCAGCTTTAAAGGGCTCTACACGATCCAAGTTGAGAAATAAGGGTCTTATCAAGCAAAACAATCGGTCACAAAAAGAAAACAAAAATTGATATACTTTGTATATATATAAACCTCATCTTGCACTAGCCTAACTTCACGCATTACGTAGTCATACGTGGAAAGTTCATGCATGACGCAGGTTGAAGTACCGACCCAATGTTTACAAAGCAAACGTGCAAAAAAAGTCAAACGCCCTTTACAAAGGTAAAAACAACAATGTCGGATGATTTTAAAGTTGGAGGAGAAAATGAGATGGAGTGTGCCCTACCCTACACACAGAAAAATAGGGGTACAACAGCTTGTTACTGGAGCAGTACCCTTAAAAGGACATCTTTGTACCTTTTTTACCCCTAATAGGTACATATTAGTACCATATGTACCTATTAGGGGTAAAAAAAAAAAAGGTACAAAGATGTCCTTTTTTTCAAGGGTACATATTTAAGGGTACATATTGATACCATATGTAAGGGTAAAAAAAAACGTACAACAGCTTGTCGCTGGAGCAGTACCCTTAAAAGGACAAAAAAGGTACAAAGATGTCCTTTTAAGGGTACTGCTCCAGCGACAAGCTGTTGTACCCCAAAAGGTAAAATTTTAAACCCCTATTTTCTGTGTGTACCTTTTTGAACCAAAGTACACAGACAAAGAACTAACCACGCGTGACCTTTCCAACATGATTACGTAATGCGTGAAGTCGTAGATGCGTGTTGCAAAGCTAGTGCAAGACAAGCATTTGTGGTTAAAAAGTATAAAGATGTTAATTTTTTTTAGAAAATGACCGGTTGTTTCGCTAGACAAGACCCTTATTCCTCAGCTGGGATCATGAGGAGCCCTTTGAATCTGCAGTGAAACTGCAATTTGGACCTTCAACCCATTGATCCCCGCTGAATTCCACTATATGGAGAAAAAATCTGAGAAAAATAATTTATTTTTTTCGACTGAAGAATATAAAACTCCCACATTAAAAAATGTCCTACTGAAATTTTAGTCAAAGACATGACATTTCAAGACTTCTAATTTTTGTGTAATTTCTGTGCCACTAGCATAGCTAAACACAAACTGCAGAAATATTAAAAATACTGTAAAAATATGTTTTTGCTTTTATAAACACTCCCCCATCTTCCATTGGTAGCACAAACTAACAGTCCCGCCCCAAAACCCATGCTATTGGTTGAGCTAATGCTGCTATGTTTGACCGGTCTGAATGTTCAAATAGTTTATATTATGCTAGAATAGGAAAATTTATTCCAAAGAAACAAAAAAAGACTTCAGTTTTAGAGATGCAGTAGCAAAAACAGCCTTTATTTTAAAGGTCAGAGGGAAGGTAAAAATGGGGCATGTCAAACAAAATTATGATTTTAGGGGGAGAATGAAACCAAAAAAAAAAAAAAAAAAAAAAAAACAATAAATCAGACACAACCACAAGAAAAGCCTCAAGACTGCACACGTGTGATTCTATGAATATTTAACAAAACAAAACCACTGAAACCATCTTATAAAGCCAGTCTTCCTAACTCATTTGCCCACAGACAGATTCCCTGAGCTGTTAAGTAGGCCACTGCTGTTCTGTGCATGTGTGCATGTGCATGTAAGAGAACTGGAGCTGAAGTAACTAGCTGTCCAAGCTCTTGACTAGCTTATCTCTGCTTCCTCATCAATAATAAAGCACTTCCAGGAGGAAGCCAGGGCATTTGAGAAGCTTATGGAGGCTTTATGAAACATACATACACCAAAGCCTTCTTTAACCCTCACAAGCACATAAAGAACCCTTATTTAACTCTTCAGCAAATGATGCAGATGATTTCTGTGCAGTCTTAATTTGCTTAAAGGTATAATAGGCTATTTGTATGCTTGCACAACTAAAGCAGAGACCTTAAGTCATAGCAAAGGGCTTGAAGAACGAAGATTAAAAGTTTAAGTTGTGTAGACACAAGATTTTAATGTAATATCAGATCATAAAACTGGTGTCTCTTCCAGTAAGGTCAAAATTATATTTGTGCTCTGACAGCCAGTGGAACAATTAAATATTTTTAAATGCATTTACTGGACACTTACTAGAAAATATCACTGATAAATATTCCAATAGCCAAAAAAAAGGCCTAAATGCATAATTTCTTAGCACTATATGTTCTACCTGTCACTAGTAAACCTTGACTCCGTGTCAGAAACATGCCGTGGGGAATATAAAGCCAAAGATGACAGCTGGTCTACCTGCATCCTGGCATTATACAGCTTGTGTTAGTATAAATCTTTTAGAAACAACCACAAACTACATCCTTAAATGTAAAAGTTTGCAATAAATCAAACTTGAGCAAACAGCCACACTGTAACATCCACTTTAGAGACGGAATATTTATGGAAGGCCTTTTTACTCTTCATTTCCATCACTGTTTGTTTCCATTAATCATTCATTATATCCACTTACTATGGTAAACATTCTGCTGTATGTCCTTCAATTCAATTTACATTAGATTTCCTGTCAATTAAATTCTTATGAAGACCAATCTGACTAATATTTTTCAGATCGCATATATAAATATACTCAGGGACGATACATTATGGGTTGAGCTGAATGTGACCTACACAGCTGAAAAATCACATTAGGTTTATAAATCAGTGCATAATGCATGCAAGTGTAGAGAATCCAGTGCCCAGGGGCTTTCGAATCCTCAAAATGTCAAAGCTGTTCTTATTAAAACATAGAAGTAGCAACCTGAGAGCTGAAGTACAAAGTCAAACAAAAGCCACATAAGAGCTAACTTCAGGAGCAGTTTCCATATAACAATCCTGATAGCCTATGGCTTTAACGTATAACTGCTAGGCTATGAGCGATGGGAGTCCGTGAACACAGAAAGGTAAAAAGATTGACAGTGGCTCCAAAAACATGGCAAACTTTCAGTCAATACAAAGCCCTTCATGTCTCGCCTCAGTTTTACTGCACGAAATGTTGTGATTTAATCTACTATGTAACCACTGGCCTGAATGTCCTAAAAAGCAACACACACACACACACAAAAAAAAAAAAACAGGCACACTTCAGAGAACGACATATTCGCATTAGGGGCGGTCTATGATGCATTCAGCGGCAGACATAACAACGTACTTAAAAAATAAAAAAAAATTTACAAGAAGGTTGGTCAAATATTAATGAAAGCCATAACAAGTTGACCAATTTTTTTGGTCGCAAGGGTTTTAGAGATGAATTGGGAACTATGTGAATATGTATTTAGTATTTATTTATAGACATTACACCCCATTGTGTTATGTATGAAGTAGGGCTGGCAAATGATTAATCACGATTAATCGAATACAAAATAAAAGTTTGAGTTTGCTTAATATACGTGGGTGTACTGTGTAATTATTATGTATATATAAATACACAAAAATTAATGTATATATTTAAGAGAAATATGTTATGTACAAAATATAAATTCTATAAAAATTATAAAAAAAATACATATACTTGTAAATATTTCTTAAATATGTACATGAATGTGCTTGTATTTATATATACATAATAATTATACACAGTACACACACATATATTAGGCAAACTCAAACTTTTATTTTGTATCCGATTAATCACGATTAATTGTTTTCCAGCCCTAATATGAAGCCATCAGCGAAAATACTATTTTTATACATTTTTCAAATCACATATCAGGATGATACTTTGCATTAAAAGCATGTCAAGGTTATGTTTAGATATAAAAATTATAGCGCTGTCGAAATTTGCGTTAACGCAGACAATACATTTTTCCAGTTTAACGCCGTTAAAAATATTCACAGTAATGCAGTAAACGCGGGACTGGGCTAGGGTTCGCAACCCCACTAACAACTGCTGCTTCTGTCTCTTTTTCTTGACAACTAGTGCACATTTTTAGTCGCAGAATGTCTTTACGACCACATCAAATGTGAGACTTTTCAGACAAGTGCTCCAACTTCTCTTCAGCACCAGGCGCTAGTCAAACAAGCGGGGAAAATGTACAGGTGACGAGGAGCTTCAGTAGAACAATGGTGGTCAGATGAGATGACGTTAGGCCATATGTCAGTAAAAACTATTTTTCCTGTCCTGTTAGCCTTTATACTGTGCTCATAGCATGTCAGTTGCAAACACAAATGCGGTGGCGAAAAAAAATAAAAAAGAGGAAGTCAATAGCTTTTGTAGCTTTATAATTAATGTAGTATTTAGTGTTTAATAACTTTATTCAATTTCTGTATATTTCCTACTTGCTGAAAGGCACAGGTAAATAATAAATCTAATTTAAGTTCACTTAAATTAGAAGTTGGTATTCATAGAAAAAAAGAACAATTTTCTAGAGACATCAGTAATATTAATATCAGTGATACTCATCTTCAGTCATAAAAATATTTAACAAATATTAAAATATACTATGTTGTTTCTACATTAATTTGAAGACTGAATGTGAAATTATTGCAATATAAAAGTATATGTAAAACGAATGTTATTAATTGCAATTAAATCGATTTAGTCGATTGACAGCACTAAACATAACAGTAATACAATTATATACACATATATATATACACATATACACATTACCGTTCAAAAGTTTGGGGTCAGTACATTTTTATTGTTTCTTTCTTTTTTTTTTTTTTTTTTTTTTTTTAAAGAAATTAATACTTTTATTCACCAAGGAAGTATTAAGTTAATAATTAAAAGTTAATAATAAATAATTTACATTGTTATAAAATATTTATATTTTGAATAAACTGTACTTTTTAAACTTGTTATTCATGAAAGAATCCTGAGAAAAAAAAAAAAAAAAAAATCACAGGTTCCAAAAAATATTTGGCAGCACAACTGTTGATATTATCCAACATTGATCATTCTAATAATAAATCCGCATATTAGAATGATTTCTGAAGGATCATGTGACACTTAAGACTGGAGTAACAGCTGATAAAAAGTCAGCTTTTCATCACAGGAATAAATTCTATTTTAAAGTATGTTAAAATAAAAAAACATTATTTTATATTGTAAAAACATTTTGCAATATTACTGTTTTTTTCTATATTTTTAATCAAATAAATGCAGCCTTGATGAGCATAAGAGACTTCTTTAAAGACTATTACAAGTCTTACTGACCCCAAACTTTTGAACGGTAGTGTATATATATATATATATATATATATATAACAGAATTTATTATTTAATATTATAGTATTCATAAATCAATAAATAAATACTACTACCACCACTAATACTACTGGGGTGAGAATCTTAAAGTACCAAACAATTAGATTCAAATCAATTCTTGGGGTCACGATTCGATTAAAAATCAATTATTCGATTTTTATTCATTTTTGTGCACGCTGGACATCAAACACACCAGTATTTTAATACAAAAACAAACCTGTCTATAGTATGGGTAATCCTGACTCAAGAAACCAGTGTTTCTTATTAACTACTAATTTTCTAATAGTTCAAAAATATGTTATATTTCCCATTAGGGATGTGCCCGAATCCGATCATACCGTGTTCAGAAAGGAAATGACGTACTACAAAAATCCTAAAAATGAGATTTCAATGCCTTCTCTTGCAATTATACCATTGGGTAAATATACTGTACAGAAATTGCGGGCATCAAGAAGCCGTTATTAATATGCAGGGCATAAAAAAAAAAAAAAAAAAAAAAAAAAAAAAAAGCTTTTGAATGTGCATTTGCGTTTTACTTTCACTTTCAAGATTCGCAATCGCACAGAGCGGCAGTAGGCGTACTTGCCACATATAGATGTTTGTCAGTGATGCTCAGGATCTGCAAATCATTCACCATCGTGCTATCAGTCATCTCTACTTACTCTGTTAATGTTGTAAGTGAAATATATATCATGTATTGTAATGTAACAGGCTACCACTAGCAAGCGGCTAACCATGTCTTTTTAGTGGCTCCGTAGAAGGCGTTATCCGTCCCTTTCCGAATAAGTAACGGATTCACCATTTGGGCATCCCTGCTTCTCATAATAACAAAAGATCAATTAATATAAACGTTAATATTTTTCTAAACAGCCGTCGCTGAAAATGGAGCAGGATGTATTTGTTTTTCCTCCTCCATTGCTGTTGCCGTTTTGTTCCGACAACATCATGCTATTATTATAATTATACTAGAAAAGCGTTTTTTGAAATTTGTGAATCAATGCATTTGGTCGATTATATACAATGCCTGCATGCTATTGGTCAAACTACTTTTCGATCATTACCTTCAGAAAGTATGAAAACAGGAAACAAAGCCAAATATAGAAATCCTGGCTAGGACGTGTCCTATAAAAAAAGGGCACATATGGCCACCGTAACTATATACTGTGCAAATGTATTTATTTATTTATTTTTGCAGAAGTGCCACATGATTAAATATGGCTCCTACACCTGTGTTGATCTCTGAGGATTAAAGATCTAAGCATGTTTGTGATTTGTTGCTTACCTGACATACAGGGTCCTCTTCTGACTAGTCCGCAATGAGCCGGAGCCTGAACTAATACTGCTGTTCATCATCTGCTCCCGTAGATCATGGATTTTGGCTTCAAACCGACTGTACTCTGTGGGAAACACAGAAAACAACATTACACATGCTATCCTGCTGAGGACAGATAAACAACAAGGAAAAAAACCTTCAAACACCTACAGCCTCAGGGTGGATCGGTAATATCGATGGAGATGGAGGGAAGAAAAATCAGAGAGAAAAAGAGAGACACATAAAGATGTGAGCTTTACAGCATTTGGAGAAAGTAGAGGATTTCTCAAATGCATAAACACTAAATAGCAGACAGATGTATCAACATATGCACAGCTGTGCAAGCCGTAAAGTGGTAGAGAGGACGGATATAGTCTGATATGTTTGAGAAATCTTATTTAATGAGATACATCCAGTGAATACATCATCCATTCCCAGGACTCAAACTGCGTGAGGAAGGTTTGCTCACGCTAGACTGAAACAGTGAAAATGTTCATGAATTATTCAGTGGTTTAACCCACTTAACGTTCCTGCTCTTTTCCTATGTTTGACCCTTGGAGAACACAAGACGTTCAAGTTACAGAACATGAACGCTGACATTATAGTCTGATAAAGAGCTCACGACAGGTTTAAACCATCCAGAAACACTAACTTTGAAGAAAAAGTCAATGAAACACAAGGATGACTCCAGGCAACTTAGAAGAAAAAAAAACTGTTTTTAACCAAGTCTGTTAAATATCCAACCTCTCAAACCTATAAAAACCCCAAAGACCTTAACCATTTTATTATGCTACATATAGAACACTCCAAGCATTCAATGCACAATAAAACACTAACTCTCCTGCCACTTAATAATTTAACCATCTCACTACAAATAGCATTTAATTAAGTTGAAAGTATATCAGCATACTTACATGCTCTTTTCTCAGAGCCGTGCAGGAGTCTACAGTGAGCGAAAGTTTCCGAGCGCTTCTCTCCGTGTCTGTCTCTCTACCCCTCCATGTGGGAGTTCAACTGTGTTGTGGTGCTGAAGGACAGCTCCAAATCACACACAGCTGCTCTCGGTGCACAAATGCGTGTTTGAGAGCGCGTATGTGTGCGTAACTTGCCTTAGTTGGACGCTTCCACGCAAAGCCTCTCTGAGCACCTACAGCACGGCAACATAACAGATGCTAATGGACTAAACAGTGCTTGAATTGCTCACTCACCCCTCCCTCCGCTCTCTCTCTCTCTTTCTCTTCTTGTTGAAGTCACAGCCCTAACCCATGTTGGCTTGTTTAGCACAAAAACGCGCCTTCGTTTCACCAAGCAAAACAAAGGACGTCAATATGAACACAGAGTAAACTAACAACAGGAGAAATAGAAAAGTACTGAGGTGTGTGATGATATGTTTGGTGCAAGCACGCAGGTTCTGAGGATCTGCTCTATTGGGGTACAGCAAATTTAGCCCAACTGTACACACAGCATACATTGCTGAACATGTTGGTAATCCACTGGATTCATTTGGGAAAAGGATTTCGGTAGGTCAAAGAAGCAGCACAAAAAATACACGTGGGTCACTCCTATTATGCAGGAAGTTGGGCCTTGAATGTGGTAGTTGCATTGCCGTCTACGCAGGGCCAAAAAGCTCTCGGATTTCATCACAAATATCTTAATTTGTGTTCTGAAGATGAACGAAGGCCTTATAGGTTTGGAACGACATGAGGGTGAGTAATTAATGACTTTTAATTAATGAAATTTCATTGTTGGCTGAACAAGCCCTTTAAATAATGGTGCAATACCAGTAAACTAACTAGCGGACACTTTTATAAATCACTTTGTAAGATTCAAGTACTCTCCACCGATAAATTTTGCGTCTGAAATAGAAACTCCTACAAATGCATATGCATTAAGGTCAGTTGCAAAATACTTGCATCTACACCTTTACATTGCTAATTTGTCATGTGCCTTTAGTAAATCCTGTAGTAATTCTTAAATGCCAAAAGAGCGTTTGTGCTGGCACAAGCTATTGGTAAGTCTCCAGTGAAACATTTTTACTGGAGAGAACGAAATTAAGTGAGACCTTGAGTATTTCATAATAAACTGCCAATGTTTCAGTGTTTCAAACTCTCAAACAATAGTGAAATTCTTTACAATTCACTCCATGTACTGAATAACAGGAACTAGGGCTGCAACAATTCCTCGATTCTATTCGAAACTATTTATTTTTTAAAATCCTCAATCGTATTTTGCCCGTGTCAAGAAATCGGCAAAGTACCGGAAGTGGCGCGTTCCACATAAACCCATTTAAAAATCATAATAAAGCATAATGCTATTAAGAATTCACAAACGCTACGATTCAATTAAATAAACATATACCATGCAGGTTTAATATATGCGCTTTAAATATTTACACGTGTGTAGGTTACGTACATGCATTTCTAAGCGGCTCTGTTCACAAACTGTTATCATTTACATGTGTTTACATCTCAAACTCTGTCTCTGCATGTTGTTGTTGAGTTTGGGTTTATTATAACGTTCATCTGGGAACCAACGTACGCTATTTTATCATATTTTTTAAGGTAAATAATTTACAAACCGACGCAAACACAGGAGAATATATGATTAACGTTACCTTACATATGCTAACTCTTCATCGCAATTTCAAATAAAAGTTTAAACCACTGGTCTCAAACTCAATTCCTGGAAGGCCACAGCTCTGCACATTTTCGCTCCAACCCTAATCAAACACACCTGATCCAGCAAATCTCACAGATTGTTACTGTGAGAAATTTTTATTACTACTACTTCAAAATAATTGTCAGATTACTCGAGTAATTATTTGTTAGTGACAGCCCTAATAGGAACGACCAACACACACTGAAGTAAAAGTCTTTAAAATACAATAGATCCATTTTGGCTGAGCATCTCTGTATGATGCACACATTACTGTATTGCTGAAGATACTGTATCTGATAGGACAACATGGATATTTCATAAGCACTGTAAAACATTAAATAATCTTCAATAAATTATCTCTCTGTCATGTTTTCTCTCTGAATTCACATCTTCCCTTAGTAGATAAACATAAGACAATGAGACATAATGGATGTGTGCAAGTCTCTGGTGATGAACAAAAGTCTATAATTAGATATAGCAGAAATGCAAAGTCATTCATAATAAAGACTGGAGAACATTCAAGGCTTCTCGCAGATTCCATGCAGATGAAACAACAGGAAACTAAATGCTGGTACCCCCAGGATTACATTGGTTTTGAATGAATAGTTTAATGAGAGTAATGATGCATGTGCTGCCGTAGAACAGTGAAAGGCTTTCATGTTATCAGGAATTCAGAATGTAATCGTCATCAATTCTGTGTCAAACAACAAAACAATTGAGGGCCTTTCAGAAAGCTCAGAAAGGAAGGAGGCAGAGAGAGGAAATAATATGCTTTGAGTCACGTTTCAAAAGAATGAAAGTTGGATGAATAATCATTAGGAGCTTTTATATTTAGAAATGGCATTAAGGCACAATGGACAAAGCTAAATCAATGTGTGATTTGAAGTATCATTAAACAAAAGTTTAACACTTCCTCAGTAGAATAAATACTAATAGCACTGCCAATAATTATTTCAAGTTATGCCTGGGAAATGATAAACAGCAACTGTTTCAAGTGAACTTTATACCATTACAGTATGAAAATGGATATTCATTTTGAGAATTGCTAAAGATTACATTTAAGATCATTGTAAGATCAACTTAAAGTGGGCATTAGATGATGGCAAAGGTAATATAAAAGTAATAATCCAAAATCTGCCAATAACTGATAGGGTATAGATATGCTGTGCTATGCATCCATAATGAAGAGTATCAGCAAAATACTGGCACTGATTCTCAAAAACAAACAAACAAAAAAAAAAAATGTATATCAGCAGTGTGAATTTCTGCTTGAATATATCTGGATTAAAAGGCTTGGGCACAGATCACTTTCATTCAACAGTGCTTTGTAGGCGGAATAAGAAAAATATTCACCAAAATTTTATTAGTCATCAAATCAAAATTAGACAGATAGAATATATGAATATTAACAAGGTGCGAGAGAGGATTTCATCTTTGTTAATCTGACTGAATTTGTAGTCGTAGTCGTAGCATCCGACGCTAATATATGTGGCTAAAGCACTTTAAGTTTATACATAATATTGACTAATACTTTAGTCATCTCTTTAAGGCATTAAAGGAAGTTTAACTCTTTTTTGACACAAGCAGAGTAAAACCAGAGTAAAAATAGAACTGCTGCTATACATGCCATCTAAGCCTTACAGAGTTGCCAGATCCTGCAAGAAAAGCGAGAAACCTGGTCTAACAAAAGCAGCTCTAGGATTTTCCAGGATGACGATGAGAGAACTGTATGTAACAAATATTTTATACAATATACTATTATTTATACAACAGTTCTTTCTGGTCCTCCAATCTGATTGGCTGAGAGGAGTGCGATATTCTAGTGATAACAGAACTCCAACCATTTCACTGTTCGTATCACTCGACTTACGGTATTTCTCACAGCGAGTGTCATGGCAAACACCCAAATCAACTATAATTTTATAAATAATACTGTTTTTGTGTCACGGAATGTAGTTTTAGATGTTTCTTTTTTTTTTTTTTTCTCGGTGAGAATGAACTTAGATTTCAAATATGAAGTTTGTTAATAAAGACAATGTCTATATAAAAATTTGTTTCGACGTTTCTGCTCCAGGTTGTCAGTAGCCATTCAGCACTCATGAACCCACCGAGAGCATCCTTGCCTATATATAGTATATATTATTTTATATCTCTATAGTAGTTGAACATTAGATATAATTCATTTTAGGTAAATCTAATGGGCAGTCTTTGGTCTCATTAATCTATCTGTTCCAGAGCAAACAGCTTTGGCTGAGGACAAAATCTCATCACGTTATATTTTTTTGTAAATTTAATGTTGTATATTGCCTTTGTATTTTTGATTCAATTAAATTATTATTCAATAAATAATACTTTATATAAATGACAGTAGTTTAATAATAGTATTTAATAATAGTATTTAGTACTGGGAAATGGTATATGTGTGTGTGATGGTGAATTTAGTTCCATTATTCTGCCATTAGATGGCGATTTTAAAGATTTTATTATTAAAAAACACTGAAACAGGGTTGTAAACAAGGAAGTTATCTTTACTTTCAGCAACACGTTGTAAGACGCAGCCAACAAATGCACTGAGCAGTGCTGTCATCAGAAATCACCCTTAACAGATAAAAGGATAGTATGATAAAGATATCGCTTTCCTTAGTGGATATTCAAACTAATGTTTTATTGTGAATATGAGACTGAGCTGAAGAATGAATGCTGTATCAGATGCAGGTAATCACACTTGCTCAGTCCATCTCTCTCTCATAATACTCTACTTAATACAGCGAGCTTGTAAACAAAAAGCTGTCAGTGAAACAACGTTCCTTTGCTACTAGTTCTGAAGTGACGTTTTTGAATTAGTAACGGAGGCTTGGGCTCAGCTGTTCAACTGTCAACTTCTGGACAGTTTGGATTTGAATCCATGGCAGAAACTAGTAGTTCTGCACAAAAGAGGGGTTTTAAAGACACTCCAATGTTGTTTTCTAATATTGAAGCATTATTTGATCACGTCGGAAATATCCCAGTCAAACACTGTTTTCACTGTCTATGTGGTCCCATTAAAAGCACAAAGCGTATGTTTCTTTGTTTGTTGAGGTAAGTGAAATAGGTACATTTCTTCTTAATTCTGTAAATAACTGGAGGGCATGTCACTGAAGCGGCACTTGTGCTTAGCCCAGCTGCGTGAGTGTGTGTGTCAGACACTGATGTCTTTAAGCTCCAGCAAAGATCCTCAGAGCCGTTAAATCCCTCTGATCAAAGCAGTCTGGCCCTAAGGGGTTTCATTTCCTTTCCAAACACCACCAGTGTAAATTTAATGGCATTTGTTTCTCACATCACAAAATGGAGGCTCTGGAATGACTGCATCGCACTTAACTCATTATACCACAACATCTGTTCTTTAGTCAGATATCTAAAGCATCCATTGGTTATTGCACTTAATGAAAAACACCACACAGCACTGACATATTCACTATGAGAAGCCCTGGAGAGTTGACAAGGTCCTCCCTCAGCAGTTCTTCAGCAGCGATTGGTCAAAGTGAGTGCTGCATCTGTGCTTTCCAACGCTTTATTATGCATGTTGTCACACACTGCATATGGAGAGCAGAGGGAGCTGGATCTAATCTCAGCTCATTCTTCCCACAGGGAGCTGCCTGAACCCTGCTCACACCTGTGGCCGCCTGATTGGACACGACCAATCCCCATCGTGCTGACTGAAAACTGGGCAGAAGAGCATGTTGATGAGATGTCTGGCATGGATAACGGATGACAACAAATAGATTCACATGGGGGCCAGTCATTTCTCTGTGCCAACTACAAATGCGTAACTTTCAATGCTGTATCTTCACTGCAAGTGCAGTGGCTAGTCACATTTGATCGCAATTTATGATCAAATGTGGAAATAAACCACTATTATATCCACACTATGAAGAATTGAAACCCACCACATCTATATTTGAAGGGAAAGCAGCAATGACACCTTGCAAACTGACACCCGTGCTGTAACTCGAGAAGATGGCAGTACAGTAGGTGCAGTAGGTTTTTTTTTTGGAAAGCTACACTGACTCATCAACAACTATCAAGGGAAAATGAGACTACGCTATGGAAAATTTTAACCAAACATGTGGGTAAATCAAACGGGTAAGTCTCAAGCATGTCAAAACATGTCCATGTCATATTTCAAAACAAAAACAAAAGGAAGGAATGAGAAATTACATTTTGTATGAAGAAAGAGAGATTTTTGGCAATAAACATGTTTTAGCATGTTGCTAACATGATACCAAATATATCTCTAGCATGTTTTAACCTGTTGCTATTGTATTAGCACACTGCTAGCATATTTTAACAAGTGTTAGCATGTTTTAACAATGCTAGCACATTTAGCTAATATGTTACAACACTTGTTAGCATGTTTCAGAATACCGTCAAGCCAATATATAAATAAAAAATATATTATTTCAACTGTAAAATGTTAGATGTATTTAAACAAAACTACAAACCACAATTAAGAGAAAATCAGAAAATACTGTAAAGGGTATAATATTAAAATCAGACGAACATTGATTTTTCATTAAAAAAAAGAAACCGAAAGGACACAAAATAGATGTTTGGACAAAAATTGATTAGTAGCCAGACAGCATGTGTTGTTTTGGTAATAAACATGTTTTAGCTCGTTTTGGCATGTTGCTACATGCTTTATTGCGACATTTAACGCTAGAAACATATTAGCGTCTCTCTAGCATGTTTTAATCTGTTGCTAGCTTGTATTAGCACACTGCTAGCATACTTAGCTAACACGTTTTAACACTTGATAACATTTTAACATGTTGCTAGCATGTTTCAGAACATTGTCAAGCCAACATAAATAAATAAATACATAGTATTTTAATTATAAAGTATGTTGGATACATTTAAACAAAAGTACAAGTATAATTTAAGGAAAATATTGTCATGTGTTAAATGGTATAAAAAAAACTACCAAAATTTTTGGTAATAAACATGTTTTAGCATGTTGCTAACATGCTGTGGCATTTAAAAAAAAAAAAAAAAAAAAAAAACATGTTAACAACCTCTCTCTAGCTTGTTTTAACCTATTACTAACTTAACGCACTGCTAACATATTTCAAGAAGTCACTGGCATCTTGCTAGCATGTTTTAACAATGCTAGCACATTTAGGTAACCTGTTTTAACACTTGCTAGCATGTTTTAACATGTTGCTAGCATCTTTCAGAACGTAATGAATTTAAACAACAGTACAATGTATAATTTAAAGAAAATTGGAAATTGTTGTCATGTGTTAAAGGGTATATTATGTTAAAACCCATTGAACATTTATTTTTTTAGTCCAAAAACAAAAAAAAACAAAAAAAAACAATAATAGATGTTCAGACAAATATTAAATTAGTAGCCAACAAGCATGTGTTGTTTTGTAATAAACATATTTAACTCGTTTTAGCATGTTAAAATGCTAGAAACATGTTTACATCTCTCTAGCATGTTTTAACCTGATGCTAGCTTGTATTAGCACAATGCTAACATATCTTAAGTCACTGGCATCTTGCTAGAATGTTTTAACAATGCGAGCACATTTAGCTAACATGTTTTATCACTTGATGGCACACTTTAACAAGACACTGTCATCTTGCTAGCATCCCTGGTGAATAAAACAGAACATGCTGGTAGGTATGTTTTGATGCTGGGATGCTGGTTGGGTATGTTTTGGTGCTGGTTTAAGCTGGTCCTTAGCTGGTTTATGCTGGTCCTTTGCTGGTTTTTGCTGGTCCTTTGCTGGTCCTTTGCTGGTTTATGCTGGTCATGTTGCTGGTCAAGGACCAGAATAAATCAGCAAAGGACCAGCTTAATCCAGCACCAAAACATACCTAACCAGCATCCCAGAATCAAAACATGCCTATCAGCATATGCTGTTTTTTTTCACCAGGGATGTATTAACAATGCTAGCACATTTAGGTAACATGTTTTAATGCTTGCTAACATGTTTTAACATGTGCTAGCATGTTTCAGAACATTGTCAAGCCAACATAATAAATACTTTAATTGTGAAGCATGTTGGATGAATTTAAACAAAAGTCCCAGTTTAATTTTAAGAAAATGGGAAAATATTGTCATGTGTTGAAGAGTATGAAGTTAAAACGCGCCAAAAAAAACATGGTTACTACAATTTTACAATAAAACCATGGTTAATTTCCATAAGGGTAAGCTGTTGCTAGCTTGTATTAGCTCACTGCTAACATATTTTAACAAGTCACTGGCATCTTGCTAACATGTTTTAACATGTTGCTCGCATGTTTCAGAACATTGTCAAGCCAACATATAAATAAATATTTCAACTATAAAGTATGTTAGATGAATTTAAACAAAAGTACAAAGTATAATTTAAAGAAAATTGAAATGTGTTCAAGGGTAAAAATACATCTTTTTAATTTAAAAAGAAAGTGAAATGAAACAGAAAGAACCCAAAATGCATGTTTGGACAAATATTAATTAGTATCCAGCAAGCATGTGTTGTTTCTAGTGCAGTTGCTTACGAAAACAACAAGTAAAGAGCAGGTCAGGAACTGAAGAGCTCAGATAAGCGCTCTCTTCTTTTTCTTTGCAGTCTATGCTGAGTGATGAAGAGAACGGATTATGGAATGTTCTCCTAGAGAAAGCCAAGATGAAGGGCAGAGCTGCTCTGTGCTGGCCGTGAACTGAGGAGCGTGATGGGTACAGGAAGCCAGGCTCAGGAGCCACGCTAAGACAACAGCTTTCACCAAACAGAGATGATGATACATAAACACACATACGCTCGCTAGGGGTGTGAAAGGAGCTCTGATCACACATACACACACATACCTGTTCAGAAGCTTAATTTAGACCCTCTCAAACTAACTCAAGCCAAAGCTCTGAGGGTCATCACTACCCCATTGGTATTTTAATAAACACTGCAGCCAGGCCTGCCGAGCCGAGGAAAGGATGGCCAGGCTGGACTTTAGTCCTCAGGGTGAAGAAACCGCTATGAGTCACGACCACAACACCATACAGCACACTGCGTGTGTTGTCACTTACATGTACAGTACATGAAATCATCATGTTTATTTAAAACTTTGGGGTCAGTAAGAATTTTTGTAAAGAAATTGATAATTTTATTTAGCAAGGATGCATTAAATTGATCAAAAGGAAGGAAAAACACGTATAACAGGCCAATTTAAAATAAATTCTAATTAATTTCTATCTAAAATTAAAGAATTCTGGAAAAAAAAGTATTTCAGTGTTCCAGAAAATACGTATATTTATTTTAATATGTATTCAAATATATATTAAAAGTTTTAAATTGCAATATTTTACAATATTACTGTTTATCCTATCAGATAAATAAATCAAATCCCACCCAACATTTTTTCCTGTTCAATATGCTGTTTCAATATCAGATTATGAAAGAATAATGGGTTGCGAATGGCATTTAATGTTGACTTTAAATACACAGTACATCTGTAATTACTTCAACAGGCGCAGATTTTGACAGGTTATCAAGTTCACACTCTATTGGCTGACAGGTTTTCAAATGACAGGTTTTCCATCTAATCCACAGTGTGACTGCCACTGATTCTCTTCCCATTATCACAGTCCACCATCCATGAAATGGTTTTCTGCCATGTCGAGCTACGAACAAATCTGCATTTGTAGCATTCAGGCAATGCTGCGTCTGATCAAGTTCTTCAAGCTAGAGTTTGTATCTTAAAAGATATTCTCTCTAATTAAAAAAAAGCTGTATGCAAATAGGAAAACCAAGGAGGTAGATTCGGGGAAACACCAATCTGAAGCAAAGTGTGGAAATTCATTAGGTTTAGGCTTGAGTGTACGTTTAGCAGGCCCAGAATGAAACATGACAGACTCTTATATAATCAACTGAAATAAATGAAATGACTGAAGCTGTCATGTTGCAAGGAAAGGCCTAGTGATCCAGTTCTGAATGCGTTAGAATGTTATTTATTGTTAACACTGAAACATACTGGTCAGTTTGAAACTAATGCCTGCCTACCCACCTTCAGGTCTGTACTGAGCCACGATGGTGACAGTCTGTCCAGCATTCTTCAGTGCTGCAGCTGCCTGTTCATGCGTTGCACTGCGGAGGTCCACCCCATTTACCTACAGCATGCATACAATATTAATGACATGTATCATAAATAAGCACTGATGCAAAACACAGCCAGTGGGATCCAACAGTCTGAGAATGCATGGAAAATTCAGAATGTAAAATTTACTATTAACCTGGATTTGTTTTTTTGGTTTATGCTGATTGCACGCTGTTGTAATTAAAATATATACAAAGACATTCTGAATTTTCAAATTAATGTTTCTCTAAAATGGTTATGCTGATAATGGAAACGCATTGTTACATTAAGACTGAAAAATGAATTCACTGAAAACAGAACAACAGCTGTTAATAATGCAATGCTCTTACAGAGATGATACGGTCTCCTTTCCTTAATTCTCCACATAGGTCTGCAGGCCCTCCTGCTAGTATGAATGAGATGAAGATTCCCTCTCCATCCTCTCCTCCTACAATGTTGAAGCCTAGTCCTGTGGTGCCCCGATGCAGGACTATTTTCCTAGGCTCCCTAAAAAACAAAACCAGCATTTATTAGTTGATTTGAGTGAGCAGGTCAGAAAAGCATACTTACAAAAATATCTCTTTTTTTTAACCTAATGTACACACACACACTCTTCAACTAAAACTTTTCAAAACTGATTTTGGTGACTTTTTTTTTTTTTTTGAAGTTACATTTCATCAAGTTACACTAAGGGAGAGTTTATAAAGGATAAACTAAGTATTTAAAATAAACGCAATAAAATACAAATATACACTTCCAGTCAAAAGTTTTTGAACAGCAAGATTTTTAATGTTTTTTTTTTTTTTTTTAAGATGTCTCTTCTGCTCATTGCTTTTTTTTTTGGTAAAGAAATTAGAGATATTCATACTTTTATTTAGCAAGGATGCTTTAAATTGAACAAAAGTGATGATAAAGACATTTATAATATTACAAAAGATTTCTATTTCAGATAAATGCTGAAAGAAACCTGAAAAAAAATATACTCAGCTGTTTTCAACATAATAATAATAATAATAATAATAATAATAATAATAATAATAATAATAATAAATGTGTTTTTAAGCTGCACATCAGAATATTAGAATGACTTGATGCTAAAAAATCTGCTTTGAACTCACAGAAATAAATTACATTACATAAATTACAGTTATTTTAAATAGTAAAAACACCAACATTTTAGTGTTTTTGCTGTACTTTGGATCAAATAAATGCAGGCTTGGTGAGCAGAAGAGACATCTTTAAAAAAAAAAAAATACATTAAAAAACTTTTGACTGGTAGTGTAAGCAAAAAATGCTCCTTTGGCTATTAACTGAAATAAGCTTAACTTATAAAGTAAAATTACTAGAACTAGTAATTAAGTAATAAATAAATAAATAAATAAATAAAGCTAAACAGAAATATTTATAAATATATTTTTAAAGACTAGGTTCAAAATTCAAAATTCAGTTTAAAAAAAAAAAAAAAAATGTCCTTGCATGAATTATTTGCCATTTCAGAAAAAAAGAGAGGTAATAATTAAATTAAAAATATGCCAATATTTTTATTTACAGCCGCATCCCCTTATTAAATTAAAAAAAAAAATCTAATACATTTGATTGCATCTCCCTCTAGTGCACACAATATAAACTACAAAGAGGTACATGCTCTCAAGTTAGTGAAGCTGCATCACATTTTTCATTTGTGACTTCATCTGGTGGTCTGCAGATGGCAGCAGAGCCTCATGTTACTGGCTCTGTAGCATTACAATGTTTTCAAAACAAACCCTCACTCAACATGGCTACAGACATGTCATTTAACCCTTAACACACTTTAAGAACAAACAGCAGAGCATCATGACATAAGAACATTCACAAAAATTTCAGTTATAAAACTGTTTTTTCATACCCGTCATGTTGAATTAAGTCTTAATTCAAAGCTTATCAGATTTGCCAAAATTGACTTCACAGATTGGTTGGTCATATCATGACGCCAGCTTATGATGTAAGAGGCTGTTTGTTTTTAACATCAATTTGACGTATTTGGTGAATTCTTCCGATAGGAAACAAATCCTCCCGATTAAAGAGGATTAAATATGGTAAAGCACACCAGTCAGTATGTGTGTGCGTGTCCTTATTATGAGTCCACATTTCTCTACCAGACAAAACATGCGGGCTGGCCAATATCATCTGTAGGCCAGCTCTCGTAATACTGCTCGCTACTGACAGACAGCTCTTATGAAATGAATAAACAAATCAGGTGAGCGAGAAGGTGAACAGTCAACAGAGCAAATCTCAGATGCTGTATTTTAAATGAGTCAATATCTTCAACAGCTCTCCGGAGGACATTTAAAACTGTCCAACAAATGCTGTGAATTTATTTCACCAAAATAAGATGGATCATATAAAATGCATGCTATCTTTTATTCAGTACTGACCTGAATAAGATATTTCACATAAAAGATGTTTACATATAGTCCACAAGAGAAAATAATATTTGAATTTATAAAAATGACCCCGGTCAAAAGTTTACATATGCTTGATTCGTATTGCAGTGTTGTTACCTGAATGATCCACAGCTGTGTTTTTGTTTAGTTTTTTTTTAGTGATAGTTGTTCACGAGTCCCTTGTTTGTCCTGAATAGTTAAACTGCCTGCTGTTCTTCAGTAAAATCCTTCAGGTCTCACAAATTCTTTGGTTTTCCAGCATTTTTATGACTGAATGATTTTGAGATCCATCTTTTCACAGTGAGGACAACTGAGTGACTCATATGCAACTATTACATAAGGTTCAAACGCTCACTGATACTCCAACAAGGAAACACGATGCATTAAGAGCCGGGGGTGAAAACTTCTGAACAGAATGAAGATGTGTGCATTTTTCTTACTTTGCCTAAATATCTCATTTTTGTTTTTGCGTACTGCTCTTCAGAAGCTACAGAAGATACTTGCATGTTTCCCAGAAGGCAAACTAATTCATTTTACCCTGATCTTCAAATTCAAAAAGTTTTCACCTTCAGGCTCTTAATGCATCATTTTTCCTTCTGGAGCATCAGTGAGCGTTTGAACCTTCTGTAATAGTTGCATATGAGTCCCTCAGTTGTCCTCTGCATGAAAAGATGGATCTCAAAATTATAGTCATTGTTAGAAAAAGGTTCAAATATGCAAAAAGATGCTGGAAAACTAAGAGGACAGTTTAACTATCCAGGAAAAACAAGGGACTCATGAACAACTATCACAAAAAATAAATAAAATAAATAAATAAATGGATAATTCAGGTAACAACACAGTATTAAGAATCAAGCATATCTAAACTTTGAACAAGGTCATTTTTATAATTTGAACTATTTTTTTCTCTTGTGGACTATATGTAAGCTTCTTTAATGTGAAATATCTTTGTCTGCACTAAATCAGAAAGAACAAGCATTTTGTATGATCCCTCTTATTTTGGTATAATAAATAATAGTTTACAGATTCTGCAAGGTGCATGTAAACTTTTGACCACAACTGTATGCTTTATTTTGTATTTTTAATCAAAAAGTTAAATAAGAAGTCTCACAAACCCCAAACTTTTGATAGCAACACACACATACTTCGGTTTAAATTAATTTTAATTTAATTTTAAATTCTACTACACTAGCAGTCGACCAAAGCAGAACTTGCAAGTTTGATGAACTTAAAAGTTAAGCTTGTAAAAATTAAGTCATTTTTGTGTTCATATGGCTAGGCATAACAAAATTATTCTTGAACCTCAGTAACAGTGAATAAAGGGAATAATCCCTAAAACCTGATATGACTTTCAAGGGCAGTAACAGCAGAATGAGGACACACTAAATACTAACAACATCCAGGACTAATGTGAGTAGTTGTGCATGAGTGTTCTATATAGTCTGTTTTGTAGTATAAAAAGCCAGAACCATTATGCAGATATACAGTATGTACTAAAAATTCCATTAACCTTGGGCAGCTTATCTAGTGTACAGAAATGCTATTCTCTTTGAACCTCATATCTATTCAAAATTATAGAGCTGTCTTCACACCAAGCTACATGTAATGAAACTCATACAGCATTATCGTCCAAATTTCAGGAGGATGATACAGAGAAAAGACGTGTCTGAAAACTAAAAAACAGCTGTTGAAGATGTGATGGGAGTGGAAGAAATGAGAATGAGGTCAAAGGATATAGTCATGATCTGTATCAACTTTCATTTGACATAAATGTTCATTTTACTTCACAAGGTCAATGTGTGACTGCACAGATGACCTCTGAACCAAAAGCCATTAAATGCATAAGCATAGCAAGAGGTAGTCATGATGATGAAAACAAAGAAATGTGGAGGGCAAATGCTCACCTTGTGATCTCATCATCTCCCAGCATGCCTTTTGAGACAGGAGAGTAGCGAGATGGGGTGGCGGGGGTTAATGGCTGACTCAGATAGCTTTGGGTGCTGATATGGTTCTCCATGTGCTGGGAATAGGCTGAAAAACCAAAACACAAAAGATATGACGTTATCGGCGTAATGATGAAAACCCATTTGACAATGTTCACAGAGAATCACACCACTTATATGTGACCCTGGACCACAAAACCAGTCTTAAGTCGCTGGAGTATATTTGTAGCAATAGCCAAAAATACATTGTATGGGTCAAAATTATTGATTTTTGTTTTATGCCAAAATCATTAGGCTATTAAGTAAAGATCATGTTCCATGAAGATACTTGGTAAAAATCCTACTGTAAATATATCAAAACTTAATTTTTGATTAGTAATATGCATTGCTAAGAACTTCATTTGACAACTTTAAAGGTGATTTTCTCAATATTTAGATTTTTTTTGCACCCTCAAATTCCAGATTTTCAAATAGTTGTATCTCAGCCACATATTGGTCTATTATACCATACATCAATGGAAAGCTTATTTATTCAGCTTTCAGATGATTTGTAAATCTCAATTTGGACAAATTGACCCTTATGACTGGTTTTGTGGTCCAGGGTCACATATGCAATAATGTGAGGAATTACAGAATTTAAAGTTGTTATTTTTGTTTTCTTTGTGCACAAAAACATTCCTGTAGCTTCGTAACACTAAGGTTGAACCACTGATGTCACATGGACTATTTTAACAATGGTCTTACTAACTTTCTGGGCCTTGAAAGTGGTAGTTGCTGTCTATGCAGGGACAAAAAGCTCTCGGATTTCATCAAAAATTTCTTTATTTGTGTTCCAAAGATGAACAAAGGTCTTACGGTTTTGGAACGACATGAGGGTGAATAATTCATTTTTGGATGAACTATCCCTTTAATTTCATTAGTACTTGTGGAATTACACTGTAGGAAAGAATCATTAAATATATGTGTCCAAAATAACAACATAAGCACTGCTGTAGCTTAAAAAAACAAAAAATAAAACTAGCAAGGTCATAAGTTTGATTTCCAGGGAATGCATATCCTTCATGTAATTACCAAGTGCTCGAACATAAACAAACCAACTTTAGAGTGTGCAAATAATGGCCGAATTTTCATTCTGTGTGAACAAAATCCTTGATGTCACTACTATAAAAGATGTGTCCTTATTTCACTGTGTCAGATGTAAAGTGTAATAAAGTCAAGGGTACGCACTGGGCAATTACTAACTGTAGACATTGACAACCCATTTATTTAATTCTCATCAAACAGTCCTTCACGTGTCAAATCCCTACGCAGTGCCTGACTGGCTGATAGATATAATGAAATGGGATCGCTAATGAAATTGTTCTGTTTACGCCTTCCGAGAAAAATCACATTTCGCGCACACACATGACCGAGACGGTGCCGTCTGCATGTGCAGATAACCTTACACGGCTTTCAAACTCCCTCTGCAACACTTCCACACTCACATGCACTTATTTCTACATATACTGATGCTGGATTTGCCGGATGGGGGAGCTGGCCACGTGATGCACTTCATGATTAAATGTGCTTTTGTCCTTCATGCCTTTAAGCCCTAATGACAGCTTCCTTTCTCAGAATCTAATGCTGGGGGATCTGGCCTGCCTCTGGAACATCACCAAGGTGCTACATTATCGACTGTCATCACTCAGCACTTTGCACAGTCAATTTTAGTGGCCGTCCTCACGAGTTGCTGCTCCCATCAGTAGAAAGTGCTGTGCAGAGCGGCTTTGAGGTGGGATTTAAGCCATAAGTGCGTATAGGACCTCAGAACTGAGTCAAAGGGCCTTTAAGGCAAGTCGGTTCAATCTTTGACCATACTGATAATGCCTCCATGCTGTTATTTTCAATGTAAATAAATAAGAATAGTTTCAGGATAAGCTTACTTACAGCTGGTGACGTCGGGAGGAACGTAACTATCATTCATAAAGACACTAGTGGGTTTCGCCACTTTTAAATAGACGACATCAGGGGTGTTTTTCAAGGCAGCCACGGCATCTTCATGAGTGACCTCTTCAAGGCAAACAGCATTCACCTGTAACAAAACACATGATTAGATGAATCCATCAGATGAAACACAAAATGAAATTCACTTCTACAAGTTGTTTGCATATAAATGTATCTTAGCATTGAACTACAATGATAAAAATCCATTCACTCCCTTTTTTAAAACCTCCAAACAGTCTCAGTTATTAAGTCATTTAGATTTTCTGAGCAATATGTCATTTTGCTCAAGTCCCGTCCACAACTGCTGACAGACTGTCCCGTATTAGCATATTTATGCATATTTCCTCAGCCAGTTGAACGTTGTCTGCCATTTTCTCCATGCTTGAGCAGCTGTAGCGACAACAATGTCTCATAAGCAATGCAGGTGTTTTGGAGTTGGATGTAAAAGTGAACATAAGAGTCTTCATTTTCTCCTGACATCAGAGTCACTGAGGACGCAGTGGACTAGTTTAGTTTTTGATAGTAACGTGCCACAGAATACACAAAAAACAGAGAGGGGTGGAGTGCGCAATATCATTTAAAGAGACATGCACCAAAACGGGTCGCTGTGAACAGAGCTGTTTTTGACAAGGTAAAAAGGGTGTTGTTTTACACGACCATTGAGGAATTTTATACAAAGTATGTTGCAGACATTTTACGAAAACCCTAAAAAAAAAATCATACCAACTGAGAAAATGAGCATCTAATATCCCCTTTTCTAAAATTTGTCTTTTATACTTACCAAGGCTGTACTTATTTGATCAAAACTACATTAAAATCTGTATTATTGTGAAATATTATATTAATTGAAACTGTTTTAACATATTGTAAAATGTATTTACTCCTAATTTATTCTAGTCATGGCAAAGAATTTTTAGCAGCCATTACTCTAGACTTCAGTGTCACATGATTCTTTAGAAACCATTCTAATATTCTGATTTGGTTTTAACAGCACTGCTGAAAACAGTTGTGCTGCCTATTTTTTGTGGAAATGATGAATGTTTACTTCCAGAACAAAAATTTGCAGATAATTTACTCACCCCCTTGTCATTCAAGATGTTTATGTATTTCTTTCTTCAATGGTGCCCACAACTTTGAACTTCCAAAATCAGTTTAAATGCACCTTCAAATGGTTCTAAACAATTCCAGCCATCTAGTGAAATTATCGCATTTTTATTTCTTTTTTAATTGATAATTTATATACTTTTTAACCTCACAAGCTCATCTTGTGCAGCTCTGCGTGAACTCTGTGTATTCTGGGTCAATACAGTTTAAGGTATGACAAAAAACTCCCATCTCATTTTCTCCTCCAACTTCAGCGATGTAGGATGATTTTAAAGTTGCAGGAAAAAATGAGATGGAAGTTTTTCGACATACCCTAACTGTCATGAACTGGAATACAAAGAGTTCACACAGCGCTAAACAATACGAGCATTTAAGGTAAATAAATAAGTATATAAATTGTACGTTTTATTTTAGAAATTAACCGATCGTTCGTTAGATAAGACCCTTCTTCCTCGGCACTTAGAGCCCTTTGAAGCTGTATTTTTGGAAGTTCAAACTCTCAGGCACCATTGAAGTCCATTATATGGATAGAAATCCTAAAATGTTTTCTTTACTACGAAGAAAGACATGAACATTTTAGATAACAAGGGGGTGAGTAAATTATCTGTAAATTTGTGTTCTGGAACTGAACTTCTCCTTTAACCATATGTTACGAGTCCCTAATATAAACATGTCTCATGTTTAGGACAAACTGGATTATGAACCTTCCCCACAGCGACTCCCTGTCTTACAGATGCACTCGTATCAAACTACTGTATATCGTATAAACGGTATTGCCTCATACCATATCAGTTATAAAAAAAATATATCAATATGTTGTACAAACTCAATATACCACCAAGCCCTATATCCTATTGTAAAACTGCATTCTGCCAGAAGCAACAACCAGTTCCACTACAGGTTGAAAGTGACAGCTAATTTTCAAAACAACAACAACAACAAAAAAGTTTATTGTAGAGGAATATTTAGCATTAAAAATCAACTGCAGAAGCTCTAAACGAATAGGTTGTAACATCTTGTTAAACACACCGAATTTCCTCCTCGCATCAATGCAAAATGATGCTTCTAATATTATTTAGCAAATATCCACTCTTAAAAATAAAGGTTCCAAAAGGGTGTTTTTGCAGTTATGCCAGAGAATAACTATTTTTGGTTTCCAAAAGAACCCTTCAGTGAACAGTTCCTAAAAGACCCATTTTGAAGAACATTTAAAAATTCTAAAGAACCTTTTTTGACTATAAAGAATCTTTTCTGCATTTGAAAGGTTCCATGGATGTTCAAGGTTCTTCATAGAATCACTGATGCCAATAAAGAACCTTTATTTTTATAAAGTATAGATAATAAAAGTTAACTTTTTACTTACAGCCAGAAGTTTATCTCCAATCTGTAGCCGTCCATCTTTGTGGGCCGCTCCTCCCTCAATGATTTTGGTGATATAAATACTGTTGTCACCTGGAATATGTTGGTTTCCAACTCCTCCGGCTATACTGAAACCTAGACCTGTCAACAAATGTCAGAGTAAACTATTTGCCAAACCATTTCCTAAACAAATGACAGTGATTAAACATCAAGACATAGCATGCTTTTATTTCGTAATGTTTAGATGAGAGATGGCTTTACCTTTAGGACCTTTTACCAGCTTTACATCCATTATTTTTTCTGTGACAGCTTTTCTTCTTCTGACGTACAGTCTGACAATGCAGCCTGCCTCCTTCAATGCCTCGACAGCATTGCTGTGAGTTACATCTCTCACATCTACATCATTTACCCGCAGTATACAGTCATTAACTCTGTACAGAGAGAAAGAGGGAGAACACTGACTAAACAGTCAAAAAAGGGTATAAATCACAGTGATAAAGTGCCCTTTAAAGTATTCATGACACTAAATTAGTGTATAAACAAACAATCTATCATTGTAAAACAGAACTACACCACAGACGCAAGCAGTGCAACTGCAACACAAGAGTTGCATTGTGTTTTTACACTGCATAACAGAGCTGCGGTTCTAACCACAAAATAATGTGATTTACTACATTTAGTATTTTCTATAACAACAGCCATAACATATTATCGGGAGTTAGGCAATTACAACTATTAAAAACTTTTCCAGTAAATAACGTAAGGAAGAGAAGGTTCAGATTTAAATTTAGATGAGGGAGACATCATATTTACATCCACTGGTATAAAATTCAACTAAATCCAAACGTTAAAGGGACAGTACACCAAAAGTGAAAATTCTGTTATTAATTACTCATCCTCATGTCGTCCCAAACCCGTAAGACCTTCGTTTATCTTTGGAACACAAATTATGATATGTTTAATGAAAACCCATAGCTTTCCGACCCTGCACAGACAGCAATGCGACGGACACGTTCAAGGCCCAGAAAGGACATCGATAAAATAGTCCATGTGACATCAGTGGTTCAACCGTAATGTTACGAAACTACCAGAATACATTTTGTGCTCAGAAAAAACAAAAATAACAACTATACCCAACAGTTTCTTCACTGTCATGTTAGTATTTGTTCCGTTGCCGTCTATGGAGGGTCAGAAAGCTCTTGGATTTCATCGAAAATATTTTAATTTGTGTTCTGAGGATGAACAAAGGTCTTACAGGTTTGTAACAACATGAGGGTGAGTAATTAATGACAGAATTTTGTATCAGAATCTAAATATGAAGTATTCTGCACAAGTGCACAAAGTGAGTAAGTTTCTGAAGGTGAACCTTGTACCACATTCTGACAGCACCACCAGGCACTGCCCGAGGGAACGTGCTCCTGTTTGCTAGCATCCTGTGTGCTTAGCAGATTGCAGAAGATTCTGTTGATAAATTTACAGTGCATTTTCAACATGTTTTCTGCTGAATTCAGCGCTCTACGTGTGGCAAAAATAGGTTCAGCAGTCAAAACTACCAACAACTACTCTGCACTTCTGCTACTTCAGCTACACAGAACTGTCCTGCCTGTGCTGTTAACTTGTAACCTGATAATATGGGCTCAGAAATAAATATGCACTGCTTACGTGTGTGATGTGAAACAGGCCTAATAACATATTCTCTGACCTGAGTCTGCCATCCTGTGCGGCAGCTCCTCCTGGGATGATCTTGGTGATAAAGATGCTTGGGTCCTCGCCAATGTGGGGGTTATCGGTACCGCCTGCAATACTGAAACCCAGGCCTGAGTTCCCCTGAAGGGGGAGAGGGAAAACATGTTAGTACAAAAAAGAAAAAATGTCAACCCGCGTCAACAGATCTTTAAGCATAATGACATTTTTAAACCCAAAACAAATCAAAGGAGAAATGTGTGTATGCAAATATTACAGGCAGCTGATCTGTTAAATATTTTGGTAACACAATAAGGTGTCATTTGTTAACATTAATGTATTAACTAACATGAACGAACAATGAACAGTACTTTTATTACACTATTTATTATTCTTTGTTAATGTTAGTCAATAAAAATACAGTTGTTCATGGTTTGTTCATGTTAGTTGTTGGTGCATTAATTAATGTTAACAAACACAACTTGTGATTAAATAATGCATTAGTGAATGCTGAAATGAACATGAACTAAGATTAATAAATGCTGTAGAAGTATTGTTCATTCTTAGTTCATGTTAACTAATGTTAACTAATGAATCTTATTGTGAAGTGTTACCAACATTTGATTCAAATATATATACTGAGCTCAGTACTCAGAAAATGTTTGTAATAAGCACCAGTTTGGATTAGTTAGTAGTTAAAGTGTTAGGTGTCATGAATTAACAATGAATAATTTTACAGCATTTTTTTGTTTTTAAACAGTATTATAAACGGTACAAAAACACATTAAGTAGTAATAGTAGAAATTACAATTAAATCAAATGAGATGGATTATGTATTGTCTTTAATATTCCCACATTTTAAAACCTCGAGCATGAACATTTTAAATCCATTTTCACTGTACAATTCATGATACATGAATTTTATTCAGACACACAAAACTGCTATCTACTTTTACAATATGATGACGACATATATACATTTATACATGGTGTAATGTATTGTAAATTGTACTGACACTCTAAAAGCCAGGAAATTTTTGTCGTTATCACAGCAGTCTTACCCGTTCAAGTGTAATTTCTTCATATTCATAATCAGCTTCTGTTCCATTCACCTGAAAGTTAACAAAAAGAATTTTGTAAATATACAAACGTCAAAATACACAGCCATAAATGAACGCCCTTGCAAAAACATTTATTAGTAATGCAAGTTTCTGTAATTTAAGAGTGTTATTAAATACTTGCTTTTACTCTCTATATTAATTTTTCTTTTTTTCCAAAGCACCGTCATGAACAATTAGAAATTAGATTGCGACCTCTACTGTGAAAAGTCATTAAAAACTTTGTGACAAACCTTTTACAGAAATTGTTTTAAATGTATTTTTATTATTTATTATGAAAATTCTGTCATTAATTACTCAACCTCATGTCATTCCAAACCTATAAGACCTTTGATCATCTCAGAACACAAATTAAGATATTTTTAATGAAATCCGAGAGCTGTCTGACCCTGCATAGACGGCAACGCAACTACCATGTTCAAGAAAGGTAGTAAGGACATTGTTAAAATTGTTCATGTGTTAAAATCGTCCATGTGACATCAGTCGTTCAGTCTTCATGAACATGTCTAAAGATTTCGACAGAGAAGATCGCCAGCGTTACTTATTTAAACCAGAATAACTCTCACAAACCCGCGTCGAAGACTGACACAGAAGAGAAGAAACTGTTAAATAAAGTCATTATTTTTGTTTTGTTTGCACACAAAAAGTATTCTCGTAGCTTCATAACATTACAATTTTACCACTGATGTCACATGGACTATTTTAACAATGTTCTTACTACCTTTTTGGGCCTTGAACGTGGTAGTTGTGATGCAGGGTCAGAAAGCTCTCAGATTTCATCAAAAATATCTTAATTTGTGTTTCAAAGATGAACGAAGGTCTTACAGGTTTGTAATGACATGAGGGTGAGTAATTAATGACAGATTTTTAATTTTTGGTGAACTGTCCATTTAAAACAACTGTTCATGAACCAGAATCATAGACAATTATTCATACTGCTAGTCATTTTTTATTGAAAAGCACAAATGTACTAATATACTACAGAAAGACTACCAATATAGACAGATATTATAAACCCACATTATACAAACAACAGATATCCTCTTATAGCACAAATTTAATAATTTGTCTCACTGGGTATGTTTTCAACAACCAAGTATTTGTCTCCGTTTCATAACTAGTACTCAAAGTTCCACTTTATACATTTATCTAAATCCACTCTATGGAATTTCTCAGATTTTCTGCAAGAATCTGTGTGAATTTCATCTTTAGATTCCATCTGGGACAGATTATGAGAAAAATAATCTTATATAATTAAAAGTTGTGGTAAAAAAGTGCTATAATTATGTAAGAATGAACTGTTTGGAAAAGTCTCAGTGTTTTCTCTTTCCACTCCTTACATTTCACCTCTACTGAGTCTACAGTTTTTGGCGCTACAAAACTCAGCCAGCATTACATCTCTTGCCAGTTACTGTGTGTTTCAGCCAAAGAGGCCACAGCAACCAAATCTATGAAGAACACAGACACAGTCCACTCGTTTTCAACATTCTGGATTCAACACAAGTTAAGCTCAACAGCATTTGCAGCATGTTGATTACCACAGTAAATAATTCAGGCTTGTCCCTCAATAAATGTCACTTACGATGAAAGTACAGCAGGTAATAAACTCTAAAACACACTGTTCTAAAAGTAACTGTAACTTAAACATGTTGGCATGAAACTAATGTGATAGAGTTGCTTACTTGCCTCGTCTGCGTAAAACTATATCCAATCTTTCAACTTCAAAGTCATGACCACGTAACACCCAGTAAACCTTGGTAACTTTCACATGATACAGGCAGGGATACCAGAAAGGTGTGTTAACATGGAGCAAACATCACTCAGGACGAGTTCAAATGGAGGTTTCATTTAAATGAGGCCGGACAGCTGTCCTGCTATCAAAGTTTTATACAAAACACCAGGTTTTCAGCAGAGTTAACTGTTAGAAACTGGACTGGGGCTGCACGATGAAACCAAAAATCAGCATCAACGCATCAGCTTTTAGATTTTTGCGTAGTTCTGGAGCCTCTGCTTTAAGCTTCCAAATGACATTTAAAGACCTTAAATACTAAACGTCCTAAACATTTCGCTCTCTCTTTCTGTAAAACATCTGTCTGTGACATCAGTGGTGTTGGGGTGGGGTTTAAAGGGGGTAAGAGACGTACGTCAATACTGACACTGCCTAATATGGCATTATACTCTAAACACACAACCAGCTCTTACTTCAATGCTTTTGTATCATTTTTCAAAGAGTGTGAAATATCCAAAAAAGGCCTTTACATGAAGTTAATTCTATTAAAAATAACTTTTCTCTCTTGTTTTATGGAAGGCATTTAAAAGGCTTTCAGCACTGTTAAACTGTTATGCTGCTGCTCACATGCTGCACTTATGGCCACAAACAACCAGCCACAGGGATCAGAGCCAATACAGGCATTTACCCGATCAATATCAGACTACTACTACAGTCTGTGTATGCAAGATAATGAACGATCAAAACAAGAATAGACGTACACTGACAAGGAGTCTTTAAACATCAACACTGTCCTTTATACTGTATATTTCTTACATGAAAACCACATTCCAAAAGCGTTGTTTTTAAAAGAATAAAGACCATTTGGATTTTGCAAACCACAAGCCAGATCACTATAAATCGACCTGCTGAACTCATACTGCTGGTAGACTCACTATCAAAAATGCTTGATCCTTGGGTAAAACAATGCAAAGAAATCCTGTGCTTCAGGTCTTTTGTATTATTATTATCAGATAACATCAAAACTTACTATGAACAGAACAAATTTACCAAAAAAGTAACAATTATACTTCTAATTCCACGTTTTACTTTCTTTTCACCTCAATTGTGTATTGCGGTTCTTTTTACAAACAAAATTTTGTTGTTTACTGCTGGTGCGTGCCAACTCTATACATTTAATATTACTGAGTGTCTATTTACACTAAATGCAAACAGCCCGCCTTGTTGGCAGAGGCCATTTACACTAGCCTCGCCCACCAATGTTTGGTTGGATTGGATAACATCACAAAAGATGACTGCTATGTTATGACTGTGATGGTTCCAGTGGCTTAAGTGATAAAGCACACAGCAGTAACTTGACACAATCGACCAGAGTTCGAATCCGCCTTTTGCCAAACTCGTTCTTCTCCTCTTTCACATCATGTATCACATCGGAAAGGCATTTATTTTCAATGAAAATAAAGAAAATAATCCGAAAGTGGAAACTAAAGTGCCTCACGGATGTTTATCGGTTAGGGTTACGGGTAGGTGTAGGGAGGAGATTTATTGTCCCAAGGTGGCATCCATTTAATAATTTTAATAAATCCCTTACTCATCATTTACACTCAATACGTTATTAGTGCATACTGTTACGTTATTAGTGCATACTATAATGCACTGCAATACTGAGTTGCAAATACCTGCCACTTGCACTATTGTATAAATAGCATCTAACTAATATTATCGCAAAGAAAATACTGATATTTTCACTCAGTGTAAATCGCCAAGACAAAAAGCTATTTTCACTTAGCGCAAATAGCCACTGCCTTAATATTATTAGGTGAAACTCCTTAATGTCTTTTGTTCTCATTCACTAACCTGCAAACTTTTTCTTGCAGTAATTATGCTTTTCTTAATCTATTTTCAGACTGAAACTCACCCTCACTTAAAAACAAAAACGACGACGTTAGCTACATGGTAACAGAGCGAATCTCCAGCACTGATAATGTGAGGTATTTAATGAGGTCAGTCAAGAGCTCCTCATGGTTATTTCTTTATAGACTAGTTCTATCTCATTCAGATAACTCTAGTCTTCGGAGTGAGTCTTTGATGAAGGATGACAGAAGTCAGCTCAGCAGGCTTTCTGGCACTGGATGTATAGGATTATCAGAAGCTGCTGAGATTGAGAGAAGAATGGGGTTGAAGAAGTGTCATGGGACTCTGATAAATGTCATCCACAGTTAAATCCCCAAGCTACAGTAGAACAAGGAAACTCCAGAACATCTAAAAATCACATATACTGTAAGGGACTTAAAAATATAAGACAAAGCAATTGAAATCTCATAAATGGTGGAATATTAATTTCATTGATAATAAAAAAGGAGAGAGCATATTTCAATGAAGATACTTTATTCACTTTAGTAAGATTTATTTTTAATTAGTTATATTTGTCTTCTAACTAATTGGTAGACCATAGTTTGGTACTGACTGAAAGTGAAAACACACTAAGAATGACGTCCAGATCTAATTTGCTCAGTTTCTGACCCATAATCAAATTAAAATCCCCACTGTCAGTAAAATATATACTCAGAGATCATCTTACATTTTTTTGTAATTCATTCAAGCAATGAATACATTTCAGTATTACTTTTCAGCAAAACTACATTAACTTAATAAGAAGTAATAGTAACCATTTAAATCTGCATATTAGAATGTATTTCTGAAGGGTCATGTGACTTTAAAACCTGAAATGGCTGCTGAAAATTCAGCTTTGCCCTCACAGAAATAAATTACATTTTAAAATATAGAAAAATATTTTTTTAAATAGAAAAAAAAGTTACATTTAAAAAAAAAAAAAAAAATATATATATATATATATATATATATATATATAATATATAAAAATATATATATATATATATATATATATATATAAATATATATATATATATATATATATATATATATATATATATATATATTTATTTATTTAGTAGTAATATTTCTGCCTTTACTGTTTTTATAATCAAATAAATGCAGCCTTGGTGAGCATATGAAACTAATTTCCAAAACAAACAAACAAAACAATTATACTGACACCAAACTTTTGAATAGTTTTGAATATTACAAAATACAACTCATCTAACTAGTTGAGGTGATTTGTTTTCCATTAAGATCAGAATGAAAAAAAAAAAAATTTATATTAGAAAAAAAATAGAGATGATTTTTATATTTATATGTAAATGAACAACATTTTGCACTAATCTACCGCTTCGCAAAGTGCAGTACATAAAGAAATACATCACTTACATATGGACTTACATAGGGCGAGGTGTCAAGGCTTTCTGTGTTCACCACCACCGGTGCTGGGCTTGCCTGCAAAAGAAATATTCATTAATATTTGAGCTAAAATGAGACAAGATCAAGACCCATAACTGTGCACCTAGTTTCTTGTCCCTAACCTACTGAGAATGAAATAAACAATTAACTATTAAAAAAATAAGAAATAGATCCGATAAAAAAAAGCATCACTTACTCTTGGCATGCTGATACAGTATTACTCTGGCATTTGCAAGAGATTAACAGCACAGCCTGTGTCCATACACAGCATAACATACTGCAGAATATGCAATACAGTGGCATAACAAACCAGCGCAGACCTAATCCTTCTGCAAACATGTATCACACGCTTCACTTGCACAATTGCTTTTGAGGTACAAGTGCGCATCAGCAATATAACGTGGCATTCGCTCTGTAATCTCTCTAAGTCAAGAGGACCATCGTTGAGGTGGGTGGAGTGAAAACATGAGAGAAAAAAAAAAGACCTGTGACGTGGGTGCAGGAATGGCAGTGGTCTCTGCTGGGACGGGTGAGATAGGGATCACAGGGATTATGGGAGCGGAGGGAGGAATGACATCTGCCTGCTAAACAATGACAGTGGAGGTCAAAGGTCAGAGCAGATGACACACAGCAGTAATGATTTTTCACGAATTTTCCTAATTTCATCAAATATTGAACAGATTTAAACAGAGAGGGAGGGAATAGGAAAGAACAGAGAAGATGAAGTAATGAAAACACAATAACATAAACAAAATAATCATATGACTGAATTGGTCCATAAATTAAAACTAGCGTCTGTAATTTCCCTTTTATTATTAAAGGACTCTAGAAACATTCAATGAAAATGATTATGTAAGGGGTGAAAAAAAGAAATGAAAAGTTAATAATAAAAAGACCTTATAAATAAGCTTTAAAAAATAGGTTGATTAAAAATGATTGTTCTGTCATTATTTACTCACTCTAATATTGCTCCAAACCCGCATTTTCTTTCCTTTCAGTGAAACACATAAGCACAATTTTGAAGGATGGCAACTAATGATTAACCTTCTTTCATTCTTCAAAATAACATAAACAGGCCACTATTAACTGTTGTTTAAAACCACTTGAAAAATATTCATAATTCCCCTTTTATGGTCCACCAGCAAAAAGTAACAAACATTTGGGTTTGGAATAAATGATGGTAAGTAAATAATGACAAAATGTTAATTTTGGGCTGAAACACTCAAAATAAAATTAAACGTATTCAGAAGTTTTAGAAATAGAGTGTTAATAAGTGTAAATTGTGACACAGAATCTCCATCAATGTAAATGTCTGGATGTGCGCTATTCTGGATGTGTGAATCTTTCTTTAGACTTCAAATGGACACATCATGAAAATCATTTTTTTCCCGTGTTTAAGTGCTGTAATCTGGTCCCCAGTGCATCTACCAACCCTGAAAATGTGAACGTGCCTATCCCTGCAAGCATGTGAAAAACGAGCCACTCAGATTTCTTATTATAATATCACCGCCCCTTAATCTGCAGGTTTCCACCCACAGTGCCATGTTTTGTTTTCACAAGCGACAATGGTGCGCCAGTTCTAATGCTATGACACAAATTCAAGCAAAGCATGCTAACTGTTCTATCATTGGCTGCACAGACGAGCACACTATTTAGAGTCCCATCCTTAGAGGTAGGGTGACCACATGGCATTAGATCTGATGTGGGACAGTAGATGTGATTTTGCAGGACAATGCAGGACACATGTGGGACAGATACATTTACTGCTGTTATGCTATGTAAATACTGATACTGAATACTGAAATTCGTGCATTTATTTTTGGCATTTTCACCTTTATTTTGACAGGACAGTATAGCAATGACAGGAAACAAAGTGGGAGAGAGTTAGGAGGGTGGGATCTGAATAGGATCACAAGCCGGGACTCAAACTCGGGATGCCTGGAGCGCAACGGCGCCACATGTCAGTGCGCTGCCCACAAGGCCATCACTGCCAACGTGCATCGATTTTTTTTAATTCGCTAAAATGAATAAAGAATATTGTGTTTTTCTATGTGCGCGCAACCATTTCCGTCTGTGGTGCTATATCACTTGATGAGGTCCGCACATCCTTTGCACGGAAACTATGCCGCCAAAAGAAATAAATAAAAAGCTTTCTTAAAAAGGCAAAAGAATGGATGTATGTTTTCTTAATATGACAACTGAAAACCAACAGATGTTAAAAATGCAGGACATTTTCTCAATATGCGATGTGCGGGACAAAAGGTGAAAATACTGTGTGGTACAATACAAAGCGGGACAGGTGGTCACCCTACTCAGAGGAGACAAGTGAGCAGTGGATTTATTGATTTATTTGCTGTATGTTACGCTGCTGCCACACAGATCTAATATACTAATAAACATGCAATTTCTTCCCCAGGTGTGTACCTTCACAGACATAATCAGCTTTTTTTGTATCTCGTGTGTTTTTATCCTATACTTTGTGTATTTGACAGCTCAAGCGCAATAAGACATGAAAGTGAACTTGGTTTAGTACTCACATGCTGTGTGACAGCTGCTTTCTGTTTGTGTGCTTTGGATGTGTGTGCTCATAAAAATTTGTATCCGACATTTAAACATATGACTTTAAAACGCATGATTTCAATGCAATATACAAGATAATCAAAGCCAAACAGATGTTTTTTGTCAGAGCATCAGCTCATTTGCACTTAAAGAGACAGTCATGAAAACGGCAGGTTTCTGCTTCCACTCAAAATAGGGATTTTCAAAATGATGTAATAAATGATCTATGGGATATTTTGAGCTGAAACTTCACAGACACATTCTAGAGACACCTGAGACTTACATATTGTAAAAAGACACCTTAAGTTAACTATGAAATAAAATAGCCACAGTGTTTCAAGATAATACAGAGCTAAAAATAAAACTCCAGTCCAGCAATCGACATCCTGTTGTGCAGGGCTGTGAAGGATTAGCTTTTCCTTTTGAATATGAAATTAGCTGTCAAGATGTCAATCAGAGCTCTGAAAGGTTTAGTGAGTTTGTCATTTTTATTTCTGCAGGTTAAAAATGAGTGCCTGCCAGAGAGACTTCACACTACACTGCAACTAAATAGTCTGCATTATATAAGCTGGTAAACAAAGCTGAAGTGCTCTGTGGATAATTTTGATAAGAGATAAGAGAGACAATAATATCCCAAAGTAAATAATATCCAACAGTTTCTATTACAAAAGAATGATCAAAATCAATCCAGATCTGCTTGTTTTTTCCATCCTTTTAGACAACAATTTAAAGGAATAGTTCACCAAAAAATGAAAATTCTGTCATACTTTGCTCACCCTCATATCGTTTCAAACCTGTAAGACCTTTGTTCATCTTTGGAACACAAATGAAGATATTTTTGATGAAATCCGAGAGCTTTCTGACCCTGTGTAGACAGCAATGAAATTACCATGTTCAAGGCCCATAAAGGTAGTAAGGACATGGTTAAAATAGTCTGCGTGACATTGCTGTCTATGGAAGGTCAGAAAGCTTTCGGATTTCATCAAAAATAACTGAATTTGTGTTCCAAAGATAAAGGAAGGTTTTACGGGTTTCGAACGACATGAAGGTGAGTAATTAATGACAGAATTTTCATTTTTGGGTGAACTATCCCTTTAACATTAACAGCTAGCCAGCATGTAGCTAGCTAATGCTAGCTACAGTGGCATTACCTAGCCTCTGTTAACTTATAAAACCTTTTGGCTCAAGATTTCAATGCCATTTCCATGGTATAATCAACTCTTGACATGTCTCAGAATTGTGGCTAATCATTTTAAAAATCACGGCTAATCATTCATTCAGAAATTAAATTGTAACAGAGTATTGCCGACATGACTGTGCACTGACTGTGGGAGAGGATCTGACGCAAGCACATATCTATGGGAGTTCAGCAGATTCCAGCTCTACAGGAGCAAGAGCGAGTGTTGCCATGCTGTCAGTGAGGAGACATCCGCTGAAACTGGCCCTCTACACAGGCCGTCTGTGTCAGCGTTCCTAAACAAAAGCGATCTGATCCACAGCCGCTTGTCCAAGCACCAACCACACAGCCAGAGGAGACGGATATTCAGTTACAACAGTCCAGTTCACTCAGTCAACAACAGACACATCACCGCAACTACTAATTAGAAAGGGGTTCCGTTTCACTAACCCTCACTCTCAGGGTTACGGCAGAGACTTGAGACTATGGAACGAACGTGCTATGGAGCTACATTTGAATGACAGCACAGAAGACATCAAATTAACCACAATGTTTTGTCCTGTCTAAAATGACAAGTGTAACTTACATAAGAATCTATAAATGCTGCACGCTATTATGGTAGTGGTACAGTAGTCATGGCCTGTGATCTCAGAGTTAAAATTAGAATCAATCATTAGTATTGATCAGATAGACTGGTTTGGAGTTCAGCCTAAAGCTCCCACCAGTGTCTCAAATGAATAACAACCCAAAACACTCCTCATTTTAACACTGCACAATACACACAATTTAAAAATATCAAGTACATATAAAATATAGTAATATTATACTCATGATACTATCCCAATATTCTTTTTCAAGTTTATAAAAGATAACGTTCACTTCTCAGCAAATGTCTCAAAGTGACCAAAACATCTCATCTTTTGACACAGCTTCTTACAAAGTACAACATTTTGCATAGTAAATTGAATTTAAATTCTTGTTTTGCAGTCTGGATCTAACAATTAAACACACACACACACACACACACAAAACTGTGTGTGTATATACACATATACATACATACATACATACATAAATATACACACACACACACATATATACAGTCAACATTTGAAGTGGATCAAAAAGATTCATCAAAGTTGTCCTAAGACAAGAATGGGTATTGTTTTAATTTTAGGACAACTTAGATGATAAGTTTTGATCCACTTCAAATGTTGACTGTATTATATATACATATATATACACACACAACTGTACATATATATTTTTTATAATAACTATGTTTAAATACAGTTAATATTCAGTTTATATGATTTGTGATACACACACACACACACACACACACACATACACATATATAACATTTCAGAAAAACGTGTGATTATTTTTTTAATTGATTGACAGGACACACACATATGTTATAAGTTATAAACTGATTATCAACTGCATATTAAACTGACTATTAACTCAATATTAAGTTCTGCCAACTCGATTAATCACGATTAATCACATCCAAAATAACAGTTTGTTTACATATTCAGTTTATATCTTTGTGATAAACACACGTGTGCCATCAATCAATTAAAAAAAAAAAAAAAAAACTAATTGATTGCTCATTTTTCTGAATGATTAATTACGATTAAACCCACCTTAAAGTTTTTAAATATACTTTTATATCGCAATAATTTCACATTCTGTCTTAAAATTAATGTAGAAACGACAACAAAGACAATATATT
Organism: Labeo rohita; assembly: GCF_022985175.1. Classification (NCBI taxonomy): domain Eukaryota; kingdom Metazoa; phylum Chordata; class Actinopteri; order Cypriniformes; family Cyprinidae; genus Labeo; species Labeo rohita. The sequence continues at coordinate 18,964,241 of NC_066874.1, read as the reverse complement.
TTTAACATGTGTTTAATGGTATCTTTTTTATGTGTCACTGATACCAATACTACTGTCTCTGTTTTTGCCTATTTACCATTACAATTTACTAGCCATTCAACATTACAGTATAATTGAGAGCTTTTATTTTGGATGTGATTAATCACGATTAATCATGATTAATCCCATCTAACATTAACGTGATTAATCATGATTAATCCAACCTAACATTAAAGTTTTAAAATATACATTTATATTGCAATAATTTCACAACCCATCTTAAAATAATGTAGAAACAACAACATGAAGACAGCATAATTTTGATGTGTTTATTGGCATCTTTTTTGTGTGTCACTCATACCAATATTACTGATGTCTCTCTTTTTGCCTATTTACCATTACCATATACTAGCCATTCAACATTACAGTATAAGTGAGAGCTATCAATTGTAATAAATATTAGACTATAAAAAATATCTTCCAATTTAAGTGAATTTTAAAGTGCAACTTTTATTTTGGATGCGAGTAATTTCGATTAATCCCACCTAACACTAAAGTTTTTAAATATGCTTTTATACTGCAATAATTTCACATTCCATTTTAAAATTACTGCAGAAACAACAACATAAAGACATTTTTTAATGTGTGTTTAATGTGTTTAATCTTTTTATGTGTCACTGATACCAATACTATTGATGTCTCTACCATTACCATTTACTAGCCTTTCAACATTACAGTATAATTGAGAGCTATCAATTGCAATAAACATTAGACTATAAAAAACCCTCTAATTTAAGTGTACTTTGAAGTAAACTTTTATTTTGGATGCGATTAATCATGATTAATTGATTTGACATATAGGTAGATAGTACTATAGCATACAGAATATATTTTATAAGCTAAAAGTGAATACATATTTTTTTTTTTTTTTCATTTCAACACATGACACATGAAGCTAATTGACATTATATCACTTTCTCCAATATTTAGTTTGTAAGGCCCTGGCAACCATAATGACAATGACCAAATCTTTAGAAACAACCATAAAATCATCAAAACAATAACACACAATTTGCATGTAACATTAGCTCAAATTCAAACCCTCAAACCTCAGCTTCCTCCCTCAGTGCCATACCATCCCTCAACTCTCAACGAGATTCAATCCCACATACCTTCTCCAGTGAAAATGTGCCCCAAGAATTGGCAAGCCACAAGGCACTGGAAGAAGCTCTGACTTTAGCTGTGCTTTTAGTGGGGCTCTTTTTCACACTGTCCCTCAGGTTGGTGAACTTCCCTCTGCTCTTGGTGGAGGCTGGAAGGGTGCAGGAGCTGTACTGAGGAACCCTGCGGGACTCCACAGGAGCATGCTGGAAGTTGAGAAGGCTGGGTTGAGAGAGGTGAGGTGGCGGCAGCTGCTGCTGCTGTTGGTGTAGATGATGGTGGAAATGGTGATGGAATTGCGGTTGCTGCACCAACTGTCTCGGCGTTCGGGTCAGCGTACTGTGCACGTGTCCAACTCTCTGTTGCATTCTGGGATGGTTGCAGTTGGCCACCTCCGCCACCCCGGTCCGACAATCCACGTAAGCGCCACAGCAGTACTCATGGTTGTTGCAATAGGTGGTCATTGTTTTCCAAGCCAAGCAGGTGAAATGATGGAGAACGAAGCCTGGAGAATGATGCGCTTACTTTGCTGAGCAATCGGGAAGGAGAAGAGGACACACCGTGGTTGTAAATCTGGTCCTTTTCCCCTGGCTCCACTCTTCTGCCAACCTCTCTCACTGTCTATCTCTCTTTCTGCCTCACTCGCTCTCATCCCCCCGCACTTGCTCGCCAATTAATGAGCTCCAATGGGCACTGCACATGACAGCACACAGTCTCTTCTGCAGGCATGAATAATCAATGCTCCATTCTTGATTTCAGCATTGGCGTTCGGATGATCTGCGTGTCGCTCTTCGGACAACGGCAGATTTGCACCCTACGTTTGAGATTCATGAGGCTTTTTGTAGTCTGATTCGCTTTTCAAAGCATTAACACGGGTCACAAAGTGAGAGGTCACAGCGGATAAAACGCAATCTCTATTAGATGCTTAGCGTAAGGGCGGGCGAACGGCCCGGCGTAGTGTATCAGAGCATATGATGGTTAAGACCAGCCTTGCTTTGACCTTGTTTTACAACTACTATTCACAACTAATCTCCATTTGTACCTGCACTGTAAGATTTTACACAGTCTTAAATGCTGGCAGCTCATTCATTTAAGCCTAAGAGGTTTCATTTGGTTTATGAAAGGTTGATCGCTGTCAAACCACGTGCATGTTGTTTAAATAAAGACTTTTAACCAGTTTCTTATAGAATATAAAACAAGACAATCATCTTTTATCCTACTATCATTAGTGCAGTGATCCTACATGTCGTTTTTACATTGTCCAATTAAATAAGCAGACGCTTCAGGGCTTGAAGAGTGTGGGGACTACTTCTGCATTAGGATTGGACGGTTGTGAATGTACCGTTTCCTGTTGACTGCACCTTTTAATGTACCCTGTCCTGTTTCTTATGGGGCTGTGGGTGAGAAAGAGAGAGGAGGAGGAGGAAGAGGAGGAGGAAAAGAGGGAGAGAAAGCAAAGCTTGTGCCTGAGGCTTTTGAAAGTATGCCACCAAAGAATGGACACTAAAAGGAACATGTATATCTTAGTATCTCAAGAACTAAAAAACAACAACCAGTGAAAGATAATGTTAAAAATAGCTTATATACAGCCAAAGCCAGGGGTATGTGCAAAGATTTAGGCATTGTTTTCTTAAACCTATATAGGTTTAAAACATCTTGTTATTAAATGTAGGGTTTTTAAGAAAAGAAAATGTAATGTGAACATATTTTATGTGCTACTTAATACATCTGCTTTTTTTTTTTCACATTATTATTTGCTGATTTTCTTTTTAAAAATTAATAATAGTAATGATAAGGCTAAATGATTAATAGGAGTACATTACTGGTGTGAGTTGATGAAGTGGTACTTGAGGCTTAATGGACATCCGAAAATAAAAGGCTGGGAAACCCTTATAAATAAAATAATAAAAAACCTAAAATAAAAAATGATTTAATGGCATATAATGTCTGGACAGTGGCCATATTGATTTGTTTCATATGAAATTCACAGACACACCTCCTGCTGTACAGCAGATGGCTCCACACACACAGACATGCTCAGGTTGGAGGAAGGCAAAGAAAGCACATACTAGGCATACACATCTATGTGAAAATATTCAGTCCTCAGTGTGGCGCCATACAGTCTGGCGTAAGCATCTCATCTGAAGTCCACTAATGCAAGACAATTTATATAAAGTTAAAAGTAGAATGGAATGACATTCTGACCAATACCAATTATTATTTTTATGCTATGGCAGATAATCAATAGGCTAAACAAGACGGATATAAATAAAATACATTTAGAATAAATGAAAACACTTTTAAAAGTAAAACAAAAATCATTTTAAAAGTCCATTTAGGCATCACAATATCATAATGTGTGGTACTAAAGATAAAACTTAAATTTTGATATTTGTAAAGATTATATTTAAGTGTTACTTATGTTTTCAAATATTAACTTTAATAATCTAAATGTAAAAAGGTGAAAACGAGAATGCACAAATAAAGACTTAACACTGACAAATTAAGATACAGACATAGTGTTTCCACTTTTCAGGAAAATTAACCTACAAATGACTTGCTTGCATTTACTACAATAGGAATAAGTATTTTAAAATACTAAAATTATAATCTAAAATAAGAATAAATAAGCTTTCCATTGATGTATGTTTTGTTATAGGACAATATTTGGCCTGAGATACAAGTATTTGAAAATGTGGAATCTGAGGGTGCAAAAAACAACAACAAAAAAAAAAACCCTAAACAAATCGCCTTTAAAGTTGTCCACATGAAGTTCTTAGCAATGCATATTACTAATCAACAATTAAGTTTTGATATATTTACAGTATGAAATTTACAATATATTTTCATGGAACATAATCTTTACCCTAATATTCTATTACATCTAATATCCTAATGATTTTTCGCATTAAAAAAGAAACAAATCGATAATTTTGATCTATACAATGTATCATTGGCTATTGCTACAAATATACCCGCGCTACTTATGGCTGGTTTTGTGGTCCAGGGTCACAAACCAGCTTTAAATTATTGTATAAAACTTTAGTAAAATTAAGTAAAGATATTCACATGTACAACTAGACATAGTGAGTGTATTAAAAAGGGCATTTAATCGCATGTCTAGATCAGTAGAGATTACCAAAACTGAATGTTATTGCTGTGTAGAACACTGAAGCATTGATCACTGACACACAACAAGCCTGAAGCACATCCTTGAGTTTGAAAACTCAGTTTAACGCTAGTAACGTTCATGTTTAGCCAAAGGCTAGACTTAGACCAACAGCTTACGTTACAAGCTTGCATTTCACTCTGAACAGACTAATCAATAAAGGCCGCTGTTCACCGGGATTGCCAGTACGATCTTTCACTGACACAGGATCTTGATAGACATCACATTGGCCTGCTTCTGTCTTCTTTGAATCGAATGAACTCATTCACAAACTAGCAGGCACTGAATGCTCATTGAAAACCGAAGGAACAAGGAATTTTACTTTTTTTCACATATTTATGGTCAAAAAGTACAATCTTTACCAGTAAATGGATACATTACATTTATTCGGTAGGTATCCTCTGTATGGCACTCAACAGAAGCCAGATGCATTCACATCTGAGGTCAATCTTTTTATAAAATTATGCAAAACCACTACAGAGCACCAAATGCATCTCAACTTAGACACTATTCTCTTCACTTCAACATCATCTAAACCATAGCTGAAGACTCTACCAATAATTCTCATAACTATTCTATTTATCTACAGTGAAACACTGTAAAGAGAATAACAACATGAAGAACTACAGTGCAATAAATGTGATGTGCGATTTTAAAACACCATTTACCTTCAAACATTGTGAAGCTATCGTAACATTTATCTGTTGAAAAAAAATCCTGACCAGTCTGACACTGAAAAACTGGCTCAACCAGATGGAATCATCTGTTGAAAGCTGTCACCATTTTTACAATTCCTCCTTTAATGATGAAATGGGTATACTGAAATTCTGTAAGGCAGCATTAAAGGGATAGTTCACCCAAAAATGAAGACGACCCCATGATTTATTCACTCTCAAGCCAGCCTTGGTGTATATGACTTTCTTCTTTCAGACAAATACAATCAGAGTTATATTAAATATATATTAGTGCTTTATAATGGCAGTGAATGGGTGTTGAGATTTTGAAGTCCAATAAAGTGCACCCATCCATCATAAAACACTCCACACAGCTTCAGGGAGTTAATAAAGGCCTTCTGAAGTGAATTGATGTGTTTGTGTGAGAAAAAATATCCATAATTAAAACTTTATGAATCCACTTGAACACTACTATCTCATGAATGCACAAAATTAGCGGAAGCTAGAGATTACAGTGTATAAAGTTTTTCATATAAATATGGATTTTCCTTACACAAATGCATTGATTCACTTCAGAAGGCCTTTATTACCCCCCCAGAGATGTGTGGAGTACTTTATCATAGATGGACGTATTTTTTTGGGCTTCAAAATCTCAAACCCTATTCACTGCTATTATAAAGCTTGGAAGGGCCAGTTCATTTTTTAACATAACTGCGATATACACCTAGGATGGCTTGAGGGTGAGCAAATCATAGGGTAATTATTATTATAATTTTATCTATAACTGTTAATATACTGCCTTCTAAAAGATAAATGCATTATTTTGAGCTTCCCAGCAAGCATACTGCAGTATGGCCCAACCAATATGATTTTAGTACGGGTCAATAGATAAGACCCTTATACTTCGGCTGCGATTGTTTAGAGCCCTTTGAAGCTACATTTAAACTGCATTTTAGACATTCAAACTCATGGGCACCATTGAAGTCCACTATATGGGGAACATTCCTGAGATGTTTTCCCCAAAAAACATAATTTCTTTACGACTCAAGAAAAGAAAGGCATGAACATCTTGGATGACATCAGGGTGCGTACATTATCTGTAAATTTCTGTTCTGGAAGTTAACTACTCCTTTAAAAGCTGGACCTCCTTTAAGGAACACTCCACTTTTTTTGGAAATAGACTCATTTTCCAACTCCCCTAGAGTTAAACAGTTGAGTTTTTACTGTTTTGTAATCCATTCAGCTGATCTCCGGGTCTGGCGGTAGCACTTTTAGCATAGCTTAGCACAGATCATTGAATCTGATTAGACCAGGAGTGTCAAACTCCGGTCCTGGAGGGCCACAGCCCTGTAGCGTTTAGATGCAACCCTAATTAAACACACCTGATCCAACTAATCAAGTCCTTCAGGTTTAATTGAAAACTGTACTATACTCTCATTTCGGCGTAATAATCAATAAACTTTGCTGTCGTACCATGGGTGCAGCAGGCGCAATGATATTATGCAGACGTCAACTCCGCCGGCTGCAACTCTGCATTTACACAAACTTAGTGCCGGTCACTTTCAGGTGTTGCGTAATATCATTGCGCCTGCTGAACCCATGGCCCAGCAGCAAAATTCCTTGATTATTACACCGGAATGAGAGTATAGTTCCTAGCCATACCAGCCTAGAAAATCGCAACTTTTCATTTTCCGTCAGTCTTAGTACATGATGTAACTACACAAGAGTCAAGTTTTAAATAGGAAAAATATTGTCATTATATATGGTCATTTTTGATCAAGTTGCTATCGGTCTAATCTGATTCAATGATCTATGCTAAGCTATGCTAAAAGTGCTGCCGCCAGACCCAGGAGATCGGCTGAATGAATTCGAAAGCGGTAAAACTCAACTGTTTAACTCTAGGGGAGTTGGACAATGAGCCTATTTTTTTTTTTTTTTAAAAGTGGAGTGTTCTTTTAAACAGCATTAAAGTGCACCCATGCTTTCATAAATATCATAGGATAGTTCACTCCTTTTTCTAAAGGTTGGCTTGACTGAACTTTACATGATAAGTTGCTTGTATCTTAGGAAGCTACATTATCAAACCACTTTCCATTGGATTCTATGTGAACGACGGTAGCCCTGCGCTTAAGTGCCACTAACCACAGAGTCACTATTAGGCACTTATACAGCACACTTAACACCAATCCGGTCAAGAGGTGCTGCCACTGCAAACGATCTACAACACATTGTTTGGATTAAAGCACCAGCTTAATGACAAATTATCAATTAATGAGTACTCAAATCACTCAAAACCACCTCTAATGCGGCCAAACTGCAGCCAGAGGATGTCGAAACAGGATCTGTATCATCTTAAACGGAGAAACAAAATGTTCATTCGTGTTGCCATGATTCATTGTGGAGAATGTCTCCTACACACACACAGCCCACAGATCTCTCTCCTCCACCTCCCCCGGCCAGCACGCACAGGAACGCTGCATCTCCTCAGCCTGAGAAACACTCAGCTCCCTCAAGAAGAACAAGAAGAAATTTTAATCTACTACAACCTTGCCGAAACCATAAATTACGCCAGGAAGGAGGATCCCTCTTTTGTCTCAGCTCAGCTAATAGGGTTAATGGGCAGGGTCACGGAGGGTGATCGGGTGGCTATTACGATGGTGATTGATGAAGCCACAACCGCCTCATCTGCTGTTTACCCAAGAGCAACAGTTCCACCTGCACATCATCCCCGATGAAAGAGACGCCGTCATACAAAGCTCTATGTTCAACAGATATGAGAAATAAATAAACAAGTGCTGCCACATGATGAAATGTCCTTGCTTGACGATCACTATGGCAACACCATGGCAACAGCTGAAGCTGCAGTGAGACCTGCGAGGCTATGCATGCTCAGACTGCAGCTCCACCGATCTTAAACTGCTTTTCTTGAATTAACAAGGCATTTTGCAGCCCGTCCTGGGATTTTTGGTTTTAGATTGTGAATCCTTTTCTCACAATATTGCACTGAGACTTTAGGTCCTTTTATATGTATGCTTTTATTCTATGCATATCATTTCCTACAGTTCAGTTAATGAGAATTCAACTATGATATTTGTGATGCATTGCAATGAGACATGCATTTAAATGCATGTGTAGCTGGTGATACATAATAGGGTGGGTATGTCAAAAATATGTAAGAGTTCCCATAATTGGCTGCACGAATGCTAATGCAACTACATCAATTCATTTCTTTCCTAATTTCACCTGTGCCACATGCACATTAAGGTACAGTGGTAAATGAATGAGGGGGCTTAGCTGTGCTTGAGATCTTGGTGGGTGGATGATAGAAGCCTGGCACATCATTGCAGCAATGCCTTTACCAGAAATAGATCAACAGAGACAGGTAGAAAATGGACATACAGTATTATACAGATGTGCCACATAGACACATACTGTATATACACACACAGAGTACATACTGTACCATACACATTAGAGTCCATACTGAAAATAAGGGATTTATAATGAAAAATATTATTTAGACATGCATTTTTAGACAATTTTTAGACAGCAACTTAAGTGACTGAAATACTATCGTCGTCTTCAGATGCCATGCTCTTCCTGTCTCTAAGTTTTTGTGGAAAAAACGATCAACTGCTTTGCATTTTTTCCAGTTAAATCATTTCCCTCCTTCAGTATAAAATGAGCTTCATGCTCATAAATTATTTTTGATTCAAACCACAGATCTGCATGTATTTCGCTCTCTCATTAAGTCGATCCATGACTTCAAATGGTCCATAAATCTACCAGCCAATGGCTTCAGATTACCTAGAAGTCTTTGCAATAATTTTCCTCCTTTTAAGATAGACGAAGCCAAAAACATTTTTTATGTTACACGGTATGTGCCATTTGATACATCCAGCTGTCACATATAAATATGGTTACCATTGATTAATGATGCCATATTTCATGCAAATAGCAAGTTATATTTTTTTACACCAAGGTGGATTAATACGTCTAGGCCTCTAGACAGACATAACATCATTTAGGACACTGAATGTGTCCATATCTGCAATACAATGCAAGGTGAAGCAAATAAAAATGCTAATAGCATAGAAAATATCAGATGGACCACTTTCTGTGAGACTATTTCATCTGTGGAACACAAATGGTGGATTTTAAACAATATCCTGACCCCTCTCAGTAAGATGCAAGTAAACGGAAGAATATGAGGACTGGGGCAGTCAATAAAAAAAAGCATCCTAATATTATCATAAAATGGGTCAACATGACTTGTGCACTCATTACGACTCACTGATTCATTGATCTGGCCACGGCAGTCAAGAGCTCAATGGAGGGGAAGATTGTCAATCAATAATGACTATAATTTTGGTCTGTCTATTAGGAAATCATCTATCATATGGCACTAGAAGACTTGGAAGTTTGAATATAGCACAGTGTTGCATCCTTTTTTTGAAGTTTGAAAGTCATTCACTGTAACAAACATGCATGGGGTGACCATTACATCACTCAAAGTGAGCACCGAAGAACCACAGAAGGGTTTGGAAAGACAATAGTTTGGAAAGCTGCGAAAAGCTTTCAGTGCCTGTCCAAATCAGTAATGATCTAGCGAGTTGCATTGGGTTGCATCACAAATCCATGTTCTTACCTACAGTATGCATATCGCTTTGCTTTTATATCACCTCATATCCAATCTTTGCAGTGCACCAGACTCAGTATGGCAAGAATCAATTGCACTTATTGAAATATTACCTGATTGTCTGTGGGTGACCCAACTAAATCTACACAGAATCACATTTCTCACTACTCTGTACTGTTCTAACTGTCACACCAAATGGTGAGCTGAAAGTTTCAAGCGTTCCCAATATTTCCACTATACCCCAATAAAAGAACAAACTGTTATCTTGACAAGAATTGCTGGTTTGGCCTTTTGAAAACATTCATGAAAAAGAGATGAAGTTATCACAGTGTGGTAACTGAGTCAATGGCACAAATAAAAGGACTGTAAAGCCCTTTGTTGCAGCTTCTATTTGTCCTGCTTTCATTCCAGGGCATGACCCGCCATGACACAATGAGCAACCGTTTGTCCTTGGGATCAAAACCAGCCTGCCTGACAGGCTGCTTTTTTTGGTCTGCTCCCTCAGGTCACTTCTGGCCAGGAAGAAGATGCAGAAGCGCTTTGACTTAACCGCTTCATATGATTAGATTCAAGAGGACTATCATTCACCAACTGAGTGCTTTCCTCTACCTATGGGAAGCAGATACTTCAACTGTCCAGTATGATTATGTTTTGTAACTCTCAATTAAATGGGCCTTCACTGAATAGCTCTGTCGATTGCATCAAGAGAAACAAAAATAATTCACTGAACACATAAGTATCTTTTTAGCTGGAGTTTCTTACAAGTGAGTATCCAGTCAAATGGCAGAGCCATTTTCTGCTTATAACAATGTTAATAACAAAGTTATTACCATTGCAAACATGAAAGAACAAACTAAGCAAATAAATGCCAGTTGTATTATTAATAAAGGCTGAGACGTACTGATAGATGCACAGTTGATGTGTCACTCCATAAAAATGCAAACAGTGAAAGGACAAACTAAGTAAATAAATGACGCATTTAATTCTGCAAGGATTAGGAGGTGCTGAAAGACCTAGATCTCACACTCAACTCAGGAACCCCAACAAAACCAAACCTCAAATGGCTAAAACATGCATTCTCGAGAGTCCAACTAGTTTACAGTGAGGTTTCCCCAAACTTGGCTCAAGTACATGTGCATTCCATGCAGCAGGTGTGCTGTGGCAAGAGTTACCTGGCTTGCTCCTGCCGTGATGCAGTCGCTGAAGGCACCGCGTCTCGTGAAGAAGGCCAGCAGCTGCTGCCAGCGAGAGGAAGACGAAGGCAGTTCTTCGCTGGAGCTCCGCTTGGCCCACTGCCTCTGCTTGGACCCTGGGGCGGCATGTCCGGATGCGGTGTTGGCCCGACCGCCTCGCGGGTACAGCGTGTTATTCCCGAAGATGTAGTTCATCACAGCCCTTGGGGCCAGGACAGAGCCGCAACAGCTGTCAAGCGTCGAGGCAGTTCTGAAAGTGGAAGCGTGGCAGAAGAGGGAGGGTGCACCTGGATAAGGTTACAGCATCCTCTCATGGAATAACGTAAGCGCGAAGTCGAAGCCGACAGCTCAAAATCCATTCGTCGGCCAACTCGCAACCTTCCTGTCCTCACCAGCTGGGAGATCAAGTGTGCAGCAGGCTCATGCTGGAAGGTGGAGTGGGCAGCGAGAAGGGAGGAGGTGATCGAGCTGCCCACAAGCGGTGCACGCTACTCTGGGCTGTGACTCCAGCTCCAGACGAGCTGAGACCTGAGAGAGGATCAATGAAGGACCGGGGAGCTCTCTGTGCATGGGGGAGAACCTAAGAGCCTGAAGAAGCAGGAAATGGGTTCAATTAACTGGCAAGTGTTGCAGTCGAAAGCCCACAGTTCTCCAGGGATTCTTAATCTAAATGGACTGGGGCTACGAGATCGTCCACGAGCAGGTATCAATCACATCACTTTCTTAAAAGCAAAAGCAAGCCTTCCACTGCGCATTAAATATAGATGCTGGCATTCACGGCGGTGCCCTGATGAAAAAGAAACGATTGGTGTTGTTGTAGTCCTTTTCTTCTTAGGCATGGCCACACTCGGAGGACTCCAGTTTTCCGGCTGATCATTAGAGCCAGCCGAGCCACGAAAACTATTTCAGCAAAGCTATTGATTTTTCCCTCCTCCTTGCACTTTAGGCTAAAAGCTTCATTGTCGGAAAAGATACGATTACCTAATGATTAGAAAACTTTGTGCTAGCAAACATACTCACGGCTCCGAACGGGAGAGAGAGGCTCAGATCCAGCGAGATCCAGAGGTAAAGGTAAATCCAGGAAGCGTGCGTGCGCTACGCGTTCAGAAGAAGAAGATGACGATTCCATGCTGTCTGGATGCTCCTTCTGACACAGATCGGCTTTCACACGCTGCAGTCTCTTTCCACACACATGTGATTCAGTGAGGGGGAGACAAAAGGCTGTGCCTTCACAGGCAGAAAAAAAAGAAAGAGAAAAGCGATTGCAAAAATAACCTCGTCTTTGTTAATAAGACTAGAATTCCTGCAGATCTCCACCGCGGCAACGCTCCGCAGTCAAACCTATTGACGGCAGCTCTGTGCCGGTGAAAACTATCCAAGGTGTGCCACAGGTGTCAAATGAGGTAACAGACATTGTCACAGCTTGTGCCTCTATTCCCCCAGGACCAAAACCATGGCAACAGCTTCCACATCAAATAAAGCAAGCAACCCCACAGAGCCTGAGCCCTGCCTTCTCCTCCACCTAAATAGCTTATATTCACAGGGCTTTAATAGAAATTAAAGAACCACACGCAATGGGCCTATTACCGCACAGCATCTGATCAGAGATACTGGCAACCGTCTTTAGTGATACTGGCAATTTTCAAATTAGCACTGAGAGGACAGAAACAAACAAACAAACAAACAAACAAAACCAGGACGTCCATTTGTGGTTAAGGGAAATAACGGCACTAATGCTGATTTAAAAGTATTGCTATTGCGTTTCATAAAATTACAGGACATTTTCTTTTTAAACATTTACTAAATAACAGTGCTGTCAATCAACAAAGACAGAATATTCTTAATATTTGTTAAATGTTTTTTATGACTAAAGGTATCACTGATATCAATATTACTGTTGTCTCTAGGAAGCTGTTCTTTTTTCCTTTTACCATTTAACCATTGACTATAGCCATTCAACATTACAGTATAATCGAATGTTATTAATTTTAACATTTATTAGACTTAAAAAAACAACTTCTAATTTAAGTGAACTTAAAACAATCTTCACATAAACCCATTATTCAGCTGTGCTCTTTAGCATGTAGGAAATATGCAGAAATTCAATAAAGTTATCAAACACTAAATACTAAATTAAATATAGATGAATCCTTAAAGCAACTAAAGTACTGATTTCCCCCTTTTCTTTTGTTCTTTGATTAACAGACATCACAGCAGCTGGGTTATTAGTTATTTGGCTGCTATTACTTTAAGAGCTACCCCCCTGCTGAATGTGACGTGGATCTGACATACATGCTCACAGTTCCAATCGCATTTAATATGAAATTATACAGGCTAAAGCATGTACAACTGAAGCATGTGTGCTATGAGCACAGTATAACAGCTGACAGTATTCGTTTTTACTGACATATGCCTGACATCATCTCATCTGACTCCAGTTTACTGTTGTTCTACTGACGCTCCCTCGTCACCTGTATCTTTCCCGTGCTAGTTTGACTAGCGCCTGACTCTGAAGTGAAGTTGGAGTGTGCGTCTGAAAAGACTAAAATGCACTTCTTGTGAAGAAAAAAAAAAAAAAAAGAGACAGAAGCAGCAGTTGTGAGTGGAGTGGCCAACTCTAGCCCCTCATTATTATTTTTTTATGCCGTTAAACTGGAAAAATTTATCATCTGCGTTAAAGGAGAAGTCCACTTCCAGAACAACAATTTACAAATAATGTACTCACCGTGTCATCCAAGATGTTCATGTCTTTCTTTCTTCAGTCGTAAAGAAATTGTTTTTTTGAGGAAAACATTTCTCCATATAATGGACTGCTATGGTGCCCCGAGTTTGAACTTCCAAAATGCAGTTTAAATGCGGCTTCAAACAATCCCAAATGCAGTTGTAAACGATCCCAGCTGAGGAAGAAGGGTCTTCTCTAGCAAAACGATCGGTTATTTTCATTAAAAAAAAAATAATAATAATACAACTTATTTTTTTATTTATTTTTTTTATCTCAAACGCTCGTCTTGTCTTGCTCTCCCTGAACTCTGTGTATTCTGGCTCAAGACAGTTAGGGTATGTCAAAAAAAAACTCCCAAAAATCATTTCAAAAGCGTCCTACATCGCTGCAGAAGTACTGACCCAGTCTTTGAGAAGTGAACATGCATAGAAGATCAAACACCTTTAACAAAAAAGGTAAAACAGCGATATAAGACGATTTTAAAGTTTGAAGTTGAGGGAGAACATGAGATGGGAGTTTTACAACATACCCTAACTGTCATTAATCTGGAAAAAAACAAGAGGTCGGGAAGAGCAAGACAAGATGCGCATTTGACATTAAAAAGTATATAAATTGTATTATTTTTATGAAAATAACCAATTGTTTCGCTAGATAAGACCCTTCTTCCTCAGCTGGGATCGTTTGAAGCCACATTTAAACTGCATTTTGAAAGTTTAAACTCAGGGCACCATATCAGTCTATTATATGGAGAAAAACCTTGAAATGTTTTCCTCAAAAAACATAATTTCCTTATGACTGAAGAAAAAAAGACATGAACATCTTGGATGACAAGGGGGTGGGTACATTATCTGTAAATTGTTGTTCTGGAAGTGGACTTCTTTAATGCGCTAATTTTGACAGCACTACAAAAAAAGAGATACAAATTAAATTAAAATACATTTTAATTTTTTAATTTTTTAAATATAATTTAATGCATTTAATACACCATTTAATTATTTTATTACAATTATTAAATCATTACATTTACTATTGTCAGTGCTGATAGCCCTGTGGCCTTGTATTTTTTTATAAAAAAAATGTAAGTCTACACAACCCAACAACATCACATTACATTGGAGCAGATCACTGCCTTGAGACAATGCCCCAGGACATGCTTTCCAGCATTCTCATTTAAATTTGACCTTCTAAATATTGAAGTGTATCAATAATTCATCAGCAATTAAATAAAAACACTGTGCATTTATTTTTCATGAGTGTTGCTGTGGACCCCTCACCATGGCTTACCGACTTAACGGACATCTCCGAAATCCAGAACCCCAACGTTATGGCAGCTCAAGACTCCGTACGGTGTTAAATGACTCGACAAGACATTGGTGCTGTATATTCACTACAATGACACTAGTATGTTCTCCGATTCAATTAAGTGTCCTAAATCAGCCGCTTGACTTGACAATGAAACTTTAAAACTTCAAACCTTATTGTAACACTGATCACTCTAGACATGTGGGTCACCACCCTAAATTAAGTCAACGGAGTGAGGGGAAAAAACAATGCTGAATGGAAATAATAAAATGCAGCTAACCATGTAATGCATAGCTATACTAGTACATAGCTATTAGGGGTTACAAAATGGATAAGCTTATCAATATTTAAAGGGAGGAAAAATGCTTCCTTGTTGACATCAATTACAACATGGACACCCTCTCATTCTATATTAACATATTAAATCCAACAGAATATTAATTATACTACAGGCTGTGGAATGCTTAAATCTGATTGGCTGACAGACGTTCTAGAGAAATGCATGGCTGAAGTTGATCCAGTCAAGTCTTGACCGCATTACATGTCCATATTACTTCGCCAAATGATTTCAGTAATTCCAAAAGGTCCTTGTTGGCTATAACAGCAAAAGAACCAAAACCCACAACGACACTGACCAAGCTAAAAACGAGATAAAAACAACAAACTATTTCCAAGTTTTTGCCACAAAACTGTGTTTTATGTATGTATGTAAAGCACTTACTCTTTGTCTCCCACAAATACACACTCGCACAGAAATGTGCGACGATTTTATCAGTAACAACTTTTAAGAAAACGCAATAACACGTAAAGACGCTGCTGCTGCTCACTGCTGAGAGACACGGGTAATTCACACATGCATAATAATTTTATTAATAAGTTCACTTATTACTGCATTATTGTGCTATTAATGGCTTAAGCCTCCATCACTAGGTACGAACAAAAACCTGGCCAATGTATTGAAACACAACGTTGAGTATTAAAATAGTGCATACCCCAAGTGTGCAATACTTTTTAAATAATTAAACAGCCTGTCGCCATTAATTCCTTACATAAACACGGTTCTTCACAACTGGAATTTTTGCGTCTAATCATTGGCTAACAAGAGCATAAAACCATAAAAAACAAAAGCAGTTTAAGGAATCCTATCCAAGATATTTTAAATTAAAACTATTTAATAACTATATTTATGTACCAAACCACAATATTGTCAAGATACTTGCATTTTAACTTAACTTACAAAAAAATGGATACAAAAAGTTTTTTTGTTATACATAATTTAATACTGCCCTTAATACACAATTTAACTATCCAATTAAGAATTATTAATAATTAAATTTACTATTATAAATTTTATCATATAGCGCCATTGCGCTATGAGTGTCCCAGATTGAATACCTTTTCCAATTCCCCCCGCTCTCTCCAACTTTGATTCCTGTCAATTAAATTTAATTTACAATAAATACACATTAAATTAAAATGCATTTTAATTTTTAAAGTTTTTAAAATATATTTAATGGATGTAACAATTTAATTACTCAATTAAAAATGATTAATAATTGTTTTTATTTTTATAAATTGTATCATGCAGCGCCATTGCGCTACGGGCGTCCCGAGTTTGAATCCCAGCTCGAGGACTCCCAATCCCATCCCCCTTTCTCTCTCCCTTCGATTCCTGTCAATTAATTTAATTTAATTTAAATTATTTCAATTTAATTTAGCAGTTGTAAATAATATACAATGGGGTCAAAAAAAAAGGAAGTCAAAATGTAATTTTAAACCTGGAAATAAACAGAGATTTAGATTTTTTGAAACATTACAGAGAAATTTTACAACAAAACAGATCAACATGTTTTACTTTTCTTTCAGGTGCTGCTGTCATTAAAGCAAAAAGAGAAACATTCCAAATAATACTGATATTCACAATCATTTTTCAATTAAGTTTTCACTGTATTTTTTATGCTGATAATAAAATCTGAATAAATTTTGGATTTTCACTTGTGGTCTCCTCTGTGTTGTACCCCATTGCCTCACCAGTGTCATATAAATTGTTTTTAATTAATGGTGCTTGCTATGGCATAACTGTTTGCTAATAGGTACAAATTCATATTAATGTTTATTCGTTAATATTCAAAGCAGTTGAATCACTTTTGCCAGGTGGGCAATTAAATTTATATTATCTGGGGACCAAAATATCACATAGACTGATTTGAGCCTTCAAGTAACATAGCAACCACAAACATCTTAGTAACTGGCAACATCCCAGAATGCTCCGATATTGCAGTGATTTGTGCACAGATAAACAGCATCTACATTTCAGTATTATTAATAACAATAATCTCAATTACACATGACCAAAAGAAGCAGACAGTGACAACAAGATAGCTGTTGACAATCAGTAATGCGTCTGTGACGCACTGATGTTTATGGTTTCCTTTTTTCCTATTCTATATTCTAATGTGGCATAATACAGCCTGCAGAAAGCACATTACTGCTTGCCTTGTAGTCTTTTGCTCTGTAGGGAAATATATGAGCTGTACAGTAATTAAATGATCACGCCTCTCTCTTACATGTCATAGGCTGAACTGAACATGTTGTGTTGGAACATTGACGTTCTGCTCTGGCAGTCACAGAAGTGCAATATCAATCCCGTGTCTATCAATGTGAAAAAGAGCTTGTGTTTTCTTTAAAATATGTTTGGCCTTTCTACAGTGCTTCATCAGCACTGCAATAAAGCCTAGAGCAGTTTCGCTTCAGGACAAAGATTCAATCCAGTACTAAAACAGTTAGTGAAAACAGACAAAGATAAAGCATTGGTTAATATTACATCTACGTGTGGAAATACCTCTCAAGTTTTGTCACAAAACAAAACCTGCTTTCTACAATTACACACTCTCACAAACAGACACGTTTCGACTTATTTTAAAGGGGCCTCTCTTTTCTAATAAGCAGCTGTCTCTTTTGTTTACCACCTCACGGTCTCTGAGCCGTTCCCTCTTCTTTTCCACAACCACCAGCATTATGGGCAATCAATCGATAGCACAATACAAGGACAAAAGCCTTCGGAGCGTCCCCTGCCTCTTCTTCAGGCTCTCCGTCTCAAGGCCAAATGAATTTCGGCAGTAAACACGCAAAGAGATGAGCAGTTATTTCAGAGATGGAGTGTCGAGCACTTGGGGTGACAATAAAAATGGCATGTGGCGCTACTCTACATGCGAACGTGCATATCTTCTGTCGGCAGACACCGCATGATTGTTCCATTATCATCTTTGCAGTAAATTCTCCTTTCATGCTCACAGAGACACATTTACATAAAAGGTAGAAAAATGAAGAACCATTGAGAGACTTTTAAAATGCGGCATATCTAATGATAAGAAGGGCGCATGGGGATTTACAGGGGAGAAAAAGGCATGTAATGAGCTTTAGTTATTTATCTATTCATACTGTTTCTTATATAACTGATTCCTGTATAAACTTTGGTAATATGACTAATATTTTGGTAACACTTTAAAATAAGGTGTCATTTGTCAACATTAATGTATTATTAACTAACATGAACAATGAACAATACATTTATTACACTGTTCATTAATCTTTGTTAATGCTAGTTAATAACATGTTAGTTCACAGTGAATTAACTAATGTTAACAAACACAACTTGTGATTTTAATAATGCATTGGTAAATGCTGAAATTAACATTAAAGAAACAGCTCACCCAAAAATGAAAAATCTGTCATTAATTACTCGCCCTCATGTCTTTCCAAACCCGTAAGGCCTTTGTTCATCTTCAGAACAAAAATTTAGATATTTCTGATGTAATCCAGAAGCTTTCTGACCCTCCATAGTCTGCAAGGGTCCTACCACGTTTAAGGTCCAGAAAAGTACCAAGAACTCAAAAAAATAGTCCATGTAACATCAGTGGTTCAACCGTAATTTTATAAAGCTATGAGAATACTTTTTGTTGTGCAAAAAAACTAAAATAACAACTTTATTTAACAATTCCTCTCCTCTGCGTCACCTTAGCGCCATTTTTAGTGCCATTCTGTCTACGGAGGGTCAGAAAGCTCTTGGATTTCATCAAAAATATCCTAACTTGTGTTCCAAATATGAACAAAGGACTTGCGGGTTTGAAATGACATGAGGGTGAGTAATTAATGTAAGTTTTTTTCATTTTTGGGCGAAATATACCTTTAACTAAGATTAATAAATGCTGTAGAAGTATTATTCATTTTTAGTTCATGTTAACTAATGAACCTTACTGTAAAGCGTTACCAATTTTTTTTTATTCAATAAGTTTTCATAAGTTTTCATAAGTTTTCTGAAGGCATAAAATAGATTTATGTTCAGGAACAGACTGATGCACAATTCATATGAACTAAAAGTTTTTAGGTAAAAGTTTTTGCTGATTTTTAAAAAAAAATTTGGACACTTAGCCAAACATTATCATTTGCATCATATTGAAAAAGATAATAAATTGGGTTAAAACAGCATAACTGTAAATTATGATAATTTTGGGTAAACTGTTACTTTACAGGGTTTTGATAAAGAAAAGTGATAATAGCAGATAACATTTTAATCATGCTAGTAGCATAAAGAATAACTCACAGCATGAATAAGTCCTGTTTGTTCATTTAGTCTCACATATACAACAAGATTTGCAAGGTAAAATAATAAAGGTAAAACAAAAAAAAAACAAAAATATACTGTAATGATATACTATAAAATGAATAAAAAGTAATCAATATTTCAATGCTTTTACACTATTTTGCAAAGCTTCTGCATTCCCCCGAGAAACTTCACGTTCGCCCAAGAAACTTCTACACTCGTCCAGAAAACTTCTGTGATGGTAATAATATAAAACTATATTTAAGGGAAAACTATATTTCAGTTCAGTGAGCGAATGCAAAGTTTTTCCAGATTGCAACACAACACAATAGCTTTCAGAGTAAAGGCATAGTTTTTTGAGGGAATATAAATGTTTTGCAAGTGAATACAACAGTTTTCCCAGAGAACACAAATGTTTTGCTTAAGAACACAAATTTTGGGGGGGAGCAAATACAAATTTTCCTGAAGAACATAACACTTCAAAAGCATTGAAATATACACTACCAATCAAAAGTTTCTGAACAGTAAGATTCTTCATGTTTTATAATAAAGTATAAGTAGCCTGCATTTATTTGATCTAAGGTACAGCAAAAACAGTAAAATTGTGAAATAGTTACTACTTAAAATAACTATTTTCTATTTGAATATATTTTAAAATGTAATTTATTCCTGTGATCAAAGCTAATTATCATTACTCCAGTTTTCAGTGTCACATCATCCTAATATGCTGATTTGCTGCTCAAGAATTATTTATTATTATTGTTATTACTATCAATATTTATTTTATTTTTTTTCAGTATTCTTTAATGAATAGAAAGATCAGCATTTATCTCAAATAAAAAGCTTTTGTAACATTATACACTATACCATTCAAAAGCTTGGAGTCAGTCAAATTAATTTTTTTGGAAAAGAAATAGAAATTTATACTTTTACTTAGCAAGGATGCTTTATATTGATCAAAAATGATGATAAAGACATTTATAATGTTACAAAAGATTGCAGTTTTTCTGAACTTTCTAGTCAAAGAAACAAACAAAAAAAAAAAAATCTACTCAGCTGTTTTAAACATAATAATAATAATAATAATAATAATAATAATAAATGTGTTTTTTGAGCAGCAAATCAGAATATTAGGATGATTTTTGAAGGATCATGTGACTGAAGTAATGATGCTAAAACGTAACTTTGAAATCACAGGAATAAATGACATTTTAAAATATATTCAAATAGAAAACAGTTATTTTGAATAGTAAAAATATATCACAGTTTTATTGTTTTTTTCTGTACTTTGGATCAAATAAATGCAGGCTTGATGAGCAGACTTCTTTAAAAAAAAAAAAAACATTAAAAATCTTACTGTTCAAAAACTTTTGACTGGTAGTGTAATTTGTCCTCTCATCTCATATTTTTTCCAATCACCATGTTTCCTTAAGGACTCTCCAAATCAAAAAACTTTTAACAAACAAACAAAACATATGCTATAGTTTTACAGAAAACTGGGCAGTCCAAATCTGTGCATACTTCAGAATAAAAATGCAAAGCACATGCTGCTCCTACCAAAAGCAAAACTATATAAAGCCTGTATAAAAAGTCTATGCAGCTCTGAATTGAAAAATAATAAAATGTTACTACGAAGGCAATATTTTCCTCCTCTCGTCCATCCTGTGATTTACATGCACAGCTCAAAGTCATTCTGTCTGGAGCGAACACGTTCTGCAGGCACGCTTTCCACAACCCTGTTTCACGCATGTAATACTAACTATTACCCACCAGCAACTGCAGCTGCAATCTTTTGGTCCTCCTAATGCTTCTGATCAGACGTCGTCCCATCTTCTTGGCGTACCAAATAGAGGCCAGCATGTCACTCACGAGTCCTGAGGTGAAACCCGGCACAGAGTGGCATCCAGAGGTTTGACAGAGCTCCTCAGCTCTGATCCGAACTCCCCACCCACCCCCAGAAGCTGCGTCAAGGTGATCCCATGATGCAGTGCACGCAGGATAGGATCGTGATATAAAGGGGGCTAGAGAACCCACCAGAGAGATTCACGGGTGAACACGTGGACCCACATGCTGGCCGTAAAGGGACGGCTCGCACTACGGGACTCTAAACTGTGGTCCGTTAGATTCCCCAAGAATGACACAGCTCATTTTTCAGTAAAGCTGTCTCTCTCCCCCTCCTCCCCTGCGTTTCCTCCTCTTTGCTCTCAGCTAGACTAACGGAGGCTTTTAGACAGGCAGGGAGAACGGGGTTTAGAGCAGACCGATGACTGGAACGCAAAGCGGTACAAAGCTGAGACAGCAACGTGGCTGGAGCATCTGAGGCACACTAGCATAATATGAGTGTCATATTATTATTCAGGTAGCCAAATCGTGTCAAACGTTACACACAAGGTGGTCTATAACAACTTGAGAAAGCTATATGTTAGTATTTCCATTCAGTTGAAACAGGACCCGCCAGATCCATCTTTGCTTACTGGGCCACACTTTGAGCCAATCACTAGAGCTGTAAATGTCATGTGACTAATCACTCTGAAGATACTGGAAAATTATATTGCTAATTGGTTAATCACAGTTTCAAAACTTTTAACAGTGACTTTCCTGATGTCAAAGGCAGCAGACAGGGAAAAGTATAAGCCTATTTAAAGGGATAGTTCACCCAAAAATGAAATTCTGTCATTAATTACTCACCCTCATATCATTCCAAACCCGTAAGACTTTCGTTCATCTTTGCAACACAAATTAAGATATTTTTAATGAAATCCGAGAGCTTTCAGACCCTGCTTAGACAGCAACACAACTACCCAACCTAGTGTCATGGCAAATCGTGACAGTCACAAAATTTTAATCCACTTTTTTAATCCACAATTTTTTTTTTTTTTTTTTTTGCGTGTCATGATTTTCAATCTAAATTTATTTCATTAGGCAATAACTTTCATACATGCACCACATTTTTTCTTTCTGCCACTGCAACACATTCAGTGATTTCTGTTTAATCAGCCACCATATATTATTTACATGTATTTTTAATTTAAACAGTTTAGACATATTTGAGCTCGTAACCTAACCCCACCCCTAAAAGTACCCATTTGTAAATTATATAAACAAGATATAACAGGCACATACGACAACAAACACTGTTTATTTGAAAGTAAAAATAATACCAAGTGTTCCAAGGTAAAACGATTGATTTGTGTGAAGCATGCAAAAGCGATCACCATCTCCACCCGCAATCTGCCGTAAAACTAACTGTTTACTGTGCAAATTCAAAACTGGCAATTACATCAGCTTTGTGAAATGGCATTGGCTCTCGTGTGTCTTGTGATTGATTGCATCATGTGTATTTTCTAAATGGTACGTGACTGTGTGCGTTCATGGAGCAAGATTATTTCAGCAATAAAACCTAAAATTTCACCCAGGCTGTTCATATAACGATATCGCATGATTTAGAATGCACCACGAGATGTTTGTAACACTTTTATACCGTTTGTGGTCAATTTTGCAATAAATACATGTGTCTATACTTACATTTGCCTGTGTTTTATATAGTTGAGAAGTGGGTAAGTTTAGGTTTCGGGTAGGAATGGTGTTAGGTGCTTCAAAATAATAATTATTTATAAAATCATTTCTAGTTTTACAAATGTGCAGATTTAAACACTGAAGGGGTACCCTGCACCGAAGAAATTATGTTTTTTGAGGAAAACATTTCTGCATTTTCTCTCCATATAATGGACTGATATGGTGCCCCAATTTTGATCTTCCAAAATGCAGTTCAAATGCGGCTTCAAACGATCCCAAATGCGGTTGTAAACAATCCCATCTGAGGAAGAAGGGTCTTATCTAATGAAACGATTGGTTATAGACCAAGTAAGACAAGATGAGCGTTTGGCATTAAAAAGTATATAAATTATATTATTTTTTATTAAAATAACCGATCGTTACGCTAGGTAAGACCTAGAAATTGTAAAATAATACAAACTTCCCCAAACTTTTGTTCCCATCTGTTCCTTAATGCCCTTTCATGACAAGCATTTAGTTTCCTACAGAATGCTTTTGGAGAAATGTCAAGATGTCTGGGTTCTGGTAACAGACATATTGGTCCACCAGGTTATATCAACTCCAGGCCCAAAATATCCGTTGAAGATTTGGCAACATAGGCGAGAGGGCACATTTGAGTAATGACGGTTACTGTAAATGCTCCAAATATTCACTGCAGCTTCTATGAGGTCACCTCCTTCAACTCTGAGGCAAAACGCCCAATCTCTGATAAGACTACAATGACATGGCCTAATCAGTCTAGTCAGACACTTTCACACAGCTATTTCTGCAACAGTAAACAAAAAGTGATACATAATTTATGTATCAAAAAGTGATCTGGAACATGTCATCCAAGACATTCAAGTCATTCTTTCTGCAGTCAAAAAGTAATTACGGTTTTTGAGGAAAACATTCCAGGATTTTTCTCCGTATTGTGGACCTCAACGGGGATCAGTGGATTGAAGGTCCAAATTGTACTTTCAATGCAGCTTTAAAGGGCTCTACACGATCCCAGCTGAGGAATTTGCTGTTAAAAGTAGACAAGCATTTGTGGTTAAACATAAATAAATTTTGATTTTTTTTTTAAATCACTCTTGGCTGGGATCATGTAGAGCCCTTTGAAGCTGTAATTTGGACCTTCAACCCATTGGCCACCATTTGTCCGCTATATGGAGGAAAATCCTGGAATGTTTTCCACAAAACTTTTATTTCTTTTTGACTAAAGTTGCAATTGCAGTAAAGTACCCTTTTAAGCGAGTCACTAAAATCCACAAGGCCTGAGACAAAATATATAATCTTTAGCCCAAAAGACAGCTTGCTCTATAATCCTCATGGCTATGACGTCACAACCTTTAAGAAATTAGCACAAAACCAGCCTTACTTTAACATCAATAATGCATATTCAGTTTTCAGCAACTAACATTACACTTTAAGTGAACCTTGGCAAAGTAAAACGCTGAAGGAAATAAAAAAACTGCGACTTTCAAGGAAAATCAAGTGGAGTCTAAGCTTATTGGCAGCCGTGCAGCCATTTGGTCTCCTTGTCAACAGTTGTTATGCGTCACTTTATTTGGTAACACATGGGATTTGAAGTCTTCATGCTCACAGTACACTTAGTGCCCTACCACAGATCCACTTGTCCCCACAGAGGCTACGGGCTAAAACAAATTACTGATTGTACCTGAGTTAGAAAAGCACCTTATTTGAATTCAAGGCAGAGTGAGGCAGAGACGCCTCCACCTCCAGCTCCTATTACTTTATAAGGCTGGACAAAACTAATGCACTTACTGCCCTGCAGCTCCAGCCACATTACTGCATTACTCTCCACTGCTGATGACAAGCACTAAAGACATGAACACAATACAAAGATGGAAAATCTCAGGAATGGAGAATATGAAAAGATTAGGTCACCCAAAAATAAAAACTCAACCTGATGTCTTGCCAAAAAAACCCTATGCCTGTATTACTTTTTCAATGGAACACAAAAGGAGAAATGTTTTATAAATCTTTATGCAGCTTATGCCTTACAACAAGGTCAGTGAAATGAAAAAGAAAATTCATTTTTGGGTGGCTGCATATTTTAAAAACTAAATTAAGTAATAAACAGAAAAACAACAATTGCCTCATTTACTAGTTACATTTCAGGAAATATGAAATGCCTAAACAACATACAGTGGAGACCACAGGTCAAAGTCACCCCTGAAAAAAAGAGTGTCTGTTTTGCATTTTCTGTTTTTCAAAAACCAACGATTATACATACATATATATATATGTGTGTGTGTGTGTGTGTGTGTGTGTGTGTGTGTGTGTGTGTGTGTGTGTGTGTATATATATATATGTGTATATATATATATATATATATATATATATATATATATATATATATATATATATATATATATATATATATATATATATATATATACACACACACACACACTACCAGTCGAAAGACTTTTAATGTTTAAAAAAAAAAAAAAACAAGCCTGCATTTATTTGATCCAAAGTACAACAAAAACAGTAAAATTTGTAAATATTTTTACTATTTGAAATAACTTTACTATTTGAATATATTTTAAAATGTAATTTATTCCTGTGATTTCAACGATGAATTTTTAGCATCATAACTCCAGTCACATGATCCTTCAGAAATCATTTCAGTATTCTGATTTCCTGATATGTTGAAAAAAAATGTTCTGGTTACTTTGATGAATGTAAAGTTCAAAAGAACAGCATTTATCGGAAATCTTTTGTAACATTAAAATTGTCTTTATTATCACTTTTGATTAATTTAAAACAGCCTTGATAAATGAAAATATTATTTTCTATAATTTCTTTCCTAATTTCTATAATATAAAAAAAATTATACTGACTGTAAGGTTTTGAATGGTATAGGGTATAATTAGGGCTGCACGATTATGACAAAAATCATAATTGTTGATTACTCCCTTGAAATAGTAATTCAATTATTATTATTATTTTTTTTTGGTGAATGTGCCTTTGAATGATTATATAACTGTGGCATCCTAGGTATAATGTTATAAAAGCTTCTTATTTTAGATAAATGCTGATCTTTGGATCTATCTATTCATTGAAGAATCTTGAAAAAAAAAAAAAAAAAAAAAAAAATGTACTCAACTGTTTTAAATATTGATAATAAAAAAAATGTTTCTTGAATAGCAAATCAGCATATTAGAATGATTTCTGAAGGATAATGTGACACTGAAGGCTGGAGTAATGATGCTGAAAATCTAGCTTCGATCGCAGGAATAAAATACATTTTAAAATATTCAAATAGAAAGCCGTTATTTTAAATAGTAAAAATATTTCACAATATTACTGCTTTTGCTGTATTTTGGATCAAATAAATGCAGGCTTGGTGAGCAAAATAGACTGCTTAAAAAAAAAAAAAAAAAAAAACTTTGACTAGTAGTGTACCAGTATACATAATATCTGTACACCAATCAGAAGATTGGGATCGGTATGATTTTTTTTTTTTTTCAATACTTTCATGCAGCAAGGATTGATTAAATTGTTCAACAGTGATAAGTAAAGTCTTTTACACAGTCACAAAAAATATATATTTCAACTATATGCTGTTCTTTTGAAATTCCTATTTATTAAAGAATGCTAAAAAAAAAACATGTATGATAGTTTCTACAAAAATATTAAGCAGTACACTGTTTTCAACATTGATGATATTATTTAGCAACTTAAATGTTAGTAATTTAAATAAGGACAATTTGAACAATATTTGACAATATCAGTAATTTACTGTATTTTTGATAAAGCAAATGTAGTCTTTGTGATCATAAGAGACTTCTTTCGAAAACAAATCTTAAACCTTAAACATTTGAACGGCAATGTACAACTGAAAAAAAACCTTCTAAACAGATGGTAAATGTACAAGACACATTCTAATGCTTCTAAATACTCCTTAAAAATGATTTGAGTCACGACTTCATTTGACTTGCAGGAGAAAAATAGAAAGATTTAATTATTCTTCATGTGTAACGTCACGGAAAGGCTAAAACAAGGAATGTCAGCCAAATGTGTACTAAAAAATTTACTTAATTCACTTCTGTTCTAGTTAAATAATGTGACAAATGTCATTTTATGACATAACTTCAATATTAAATATCAGTAGCTGAGGTATAAACAGCCCTGTACCATCTGTTTGTGTAAAAGACTTCATGCCTGTTAATAAAAGGACGATGCATCGTCCTGTTTCACAACCTCCCCCAGAAAATTGTTGTTGCCACAAACCTTATAAACACCAAATGCCCACTTTAAAAAAGGCGGCCTGACATTCTGTTCAGTGAACAAGAAACAACTCTCCGAATGCGTCAACAGAGAAAGCCAAGAGTCACACATTACTTCTTGAATACAACAAACACATATACACACATACAGAAGAAAATCTAGCAAAGCTTTCAACAAAAAACCTGACAGTATATTCAACAGCTTATGTCATATCTTTTAAATGTTACATTATATTTGGACTGACAAGGCTGGTTTGACCATTTCGCCCTAAAGAGAGCAAATGCTTTGACCTACTGATGAACATGTTTAGTTAGAGTAGCTGTGCAACAAGTCAGACAAATTAAGCATGAATTATTTAATCCTCCTTGACCCAGAAACTGGCACAAGCCCAGTTTATTGGAAAGCATTACCTTTTACAAGAGCACCACCAACAAACAGATAAGTTACCCTGGCAACAAACATTTCACACTTCTATAAAACTGAAAAAGTGTTCAGCGACAAAACTGATTCCACCTGCACTTATATTTGCCACAAAGGTGTCAAAATTGTTACTGATGACAGCTGTAAAATTACTTGTATTAAAAAAAAGAAGAATCTAAAGAAAATCAAGAAATACAGTATACAGAATAATAATTCTGAAGCTGGACGCCAAATATTCAAGTCAGTACGAAATTGTGTTCACAACACATTTTACTTAATGTGTTAAGTAATGTGATCTTTTTTTTTTTTTTTTAAGTAAACCTGGATTTTTATTGAATATTTGGTGCCTGTTGCATAATAGAATAAACCCAGATCGAACTGAAGTCTGCTAAAACAAGGCATTTAAGAGATAGTTCACTCAAAAATGTAAATTCTTAAAACAAGATATTTTAAAGATATAAAGATATATTATTATTATTTTATTTTTTAGAAGAATGCTGGTAACCAACAGTTGACCACTAACTTCCACAGTTGGCTACCGTCAACCATTTGTGACCCTGGACCACAAAACCAGTCATAAGGGTAGGGCTGCACGATTATGACAAAAATCATAATTGTCAATTGTTTGCTTGAAACTGTAATTGCGATTATTAATTACGATTATCACAATTTACATTGTATGAGGTTTTGAATAGCTTTATACCATTGTTTGAAGCAACTGCATGCCATACTTTTTTATTTTATATACAAGTCACTGGAGTATATTTACAGCAATAGCCAAAAATACATTGTATGGGTCAAAATTATTCATTTTTCTATTATGGCAAAAATCATTAGGAAATTAAATAACAATCATGTTCCATGAAGATATTTTGCAAAATTCCTACTGGAAATATATCAAAACTTAATTTTTGATTAGTAATATACATTGTTAAGCATTGTTATACATTGTTATTTTGAAAAATTGACCTTTATGACTGGTTTTGTGATTCAGGGTCACATATAGTTTCTTCTTTAATTATATATACATATATATATATATATATATATATATATATATATATATATATATATATATATATATATATATATATATATATATATATATATATATATATAAAAAAAATAAAAAAAAAAAAAAAAAAGTACAAATTTAAAAAAATAAAACAATGAGAAAAAACCTTAAGATAACCTGTAGGAAAAATACACACACTCTCTCCCCCACACACACACACATCTTAAGAAAGCAGAATAATGTATGTAAATTAATTTATTTTTTATTGTGCCTTTGAACAATTACATAATTGTAGCATCTGTAATTGTAATCACGATTAGAAATTCGATTAATTGTGCAGCCCTACATAATGGTCAATTTTTTGAATTTGAGATTTATACATCATCTAAAAACCTAAATAAGCTTTCTATTGATATATGGTTTGTTAGGATAGGACAATATTTGCCTGAGATACAACTATTTGAAAATGTGGAATCTTAGGGTGCAAAAAAAATAATAATAATAATAATTATTGAGAAAACTGCCTTTAAAGTTATCCAAATGAAGTTCTCAGCAATGCATATTACTAATCAAAGTTAAGTTTTGATATGTTTATGTTAGGAAATTTACAAAATATATTCATGGAACATGGTCTTTACTTATTATCCTAATGATATTTGACATAAAAGAAAAATAGATCATTTTGACCCATACAATATTGCTACAAATATACCTGTGCTACTTATGACTGGTTTTGTGGTCCAGGGTCACATTTGGTTACCAGCATTCTTTGATATATCTTCTTTTTTGCTCAACAGAAAAAAAAAGAAACAACAGGTTTGGAACAACTTGAGGTTGAGTAAATGATGATACAATTAGCCTTGTTGGGTGAACTGTCCCTTTAATAACTGTCTAGCTATTGATGTCAGAGAAACCTTCCGCCAGAGAAAGAGCATGTGGTTACATTTTCATTAAAAAATTCTAAACACGTTTTTCCTTTCAAATAGTATTTCATAATACAGGAAATTAAGAAACCAAATGGGGGTAATTTTAATTTCATATTTACTTTACATAATAACAAATACAGAAATTATATAATCCAATTTACAAATTATCCAACAGAAATCTACATACATGCCAGCTAACAGTGTGACATCTCTGCCACCTAGTGTTTTCAAAGCAAACTGCAACACAGACTTCTCTAAATTATAAGCTTGTGCCAT